>NC_085987.1:24473510-24783015 GCF_910591565.1 Cydia splendana
TAAGTCTATTACAAATTAGATTACACACGGAACTTATTGTATGTGTTTGACTTAAGTCATTTAAGATCATTATACATTAATCAGTTGTTTCCGAAGCAGTCAACATGTCTACTTCGAATATATATCCAAATACATCAACAATAGAATTCATTAGTTCAAGAAGAGGAGGTGTTTCAATGTTGTACGATGGTAGGCGTTACAGCCGTAAAAAAATATATGTAAATCAAAACTCATTTTGGAAATGTGGTGCTACAAAGGGATGCAGCGAAAATATTAGTTTAAATACTCGCAATGAAATAATCATGCAAAAGGCACATACGGACTATTGTAAATGTGATTTTGCGAAAATGATATTGTTAAAGAAAATGGATGATCTCGAGATACAGAGTAGATGCAATTTTGAATCCATCCCTAAACAATAAGACAACATGATACGTGAATTAAAAAATGGTGGATATAATCTTGTCAGCGATATACCAAAGTTCAGCAGTGTGAAAACTGGCCTCTATAGTTGGGGTCAAAATAGTGCGTTTCCCACACATCACAGACGTTGTAATAACCATGAAGTATCAACATTGTATATCTTTGTGAGTATGAAGATGGAGATTCCAGAATCATTGTATTTTGTGTTGATGATGCGAAATAAAAATGAGTAATTACAAACATTTCTTTGATGGCACTTTTAGAAGTTGCCCAAAACCCTTCAAACAGTTATTTAATTATATATAATAATTATATACCTATCATGGATATGATGAAAAGAACCATATATAATAACACCATTATTTTTTGCACTTCTCCCTAACAAAAAAATCAAACATAAAATTTTATTAAGTTTAATAAAGTCATCTACGTGGAGTAAATGCCGACGCCGCCTCGTATGGTCTACTCACATGGCCCACGATTGCCCAAATACACGCTCGCGAAAAACATCGCAAATACGACCTGGCTGCAGAAGATCTCAGAGCCTCATTCACTCCTCTTGTGGTCTCCTGTGATGGCGCTGTTGGAACGGAATATGAATCCTTCATAAAAAGAACATCCCTTAAGCTCCATGAAAAATGGTCGAAACCATACTCACAAATAATCAACTGGATCAAAGTCAAAATACAAATATCAATCATCAGAGCTGTCTCTCTAAGAATTAGAGGAACGAGAAGAAGGATAGAAAGATTTGGATCTGAAGACGGCTGTGGAATACCCATCCTTGAAGATTAGATTTCTCTTCTTGCTACCACACAACTGTATTGAAATAAGCTTAAAATTGTATTATTTAACGTAATAAATGTGTTATCATCATCGTCTACGTGGAGTCCAAAAATATATATACATATTTGATTTTGAAATTGCAGCAATAAATGCATTCAAAGAAGTATTTCCCAAAATACTTTTTAAAGGTTGTTACTATCACTTCAACAGTGCACTGTGGAAAAAGGCGAAGGCCTTAACAATAAAAACCAGAGTTGAGAAAAGGCATGTGGCGAGATGTATAGAAATTGCGCGATTACCAAAAAATATCTAACTGAAGGATATACGTCTGTAATGGCGCAGAGTCCTGTCGGTGAGCAAATCAAGAAATTTAATAAATATTACCAGAAGCAATGGATAAAAAAAAATATTTCTCGGAATCTTGTTCTTGTGATACCGAACACTTTAGAACCAACAACAATATAGAGGGATGGCATAGAAAAATCAACAGTTATATTGGTTGGAAACATCCAACATTGGCACATCTGCTTGATGTTTTGGAATCTGAAGCTACATCCTATGATTTTGGAAAAAAAAACACCAAAAAAAATTAGAAAGAATATGAGGAGATCGATAAGGAAATTTGCAATAAAAGCTTTAAAAAAAGGAAATTTGTTTCGGACACTGTCTTGAAATTATCAGTCCTTTTGTTATTATATTTTAATACTTAATTACGAATTTCTGATTGGTGATTTGATTTTCAGTTTGTTACTAATGATTTATTTTACATAAGCTGTAGTTAGTCCGTTATACTTCTGATAAATAAGTACGAGAGGCACAAAGAAAGTACATAGTTTTATTTCATACGACTAGGAGTAATGAATAATAGTGTAAGAAGTAAAAAGGAAGTTAAAGTTGTCAATTACTTATATGCATGTTATTATATTGTTTTCATCTTACGCGTCACTTGCTCTAGAAATTCTTATTATCGATCTATTATAAATTATAATAAACTGAGTGGCTACTTCGCTGGATCACTTCGGCGGGCTTTCGACGACCCTAATAGATGCGTTTTTTATGGTTGTGAGAACCAGAATTTATTAGATAGGTATACCGGACATGACGAAGGTGAGAATTTTAGTAGAGCACAACTTTTATTTACCACCAAGAAGCCGAATGTGCTTTCAGCACCTTGAAGAACAAAACTAACGCTAAATAACATTAGCGACTTTTGTCTAGAGTATGTGGACGATATTGTGAGATTATTTAGAGTACTAATACATTCAATTAACTCAGCTGTACAATCTTTGGTTGAACAAATTCAACATTTGTAGTCTGACATAATAATAAAGATTATAAAGAAAGAAAAGAGTGTTATTACAAAGTAAAATTCATAGGATAATTTAAATTGTATTCGGTGACGGAAAGTATCGTGAGGATACCTGCATACATCCGCGAAGAAATGGTATGTGTGAAGTCTCCATTACGCACTGGGCTCGCGTGGGGACTATAGCCCAAGCCCTCTCGCGGCCAGGCCAGGAGAGAGCAGGGAACTCATTCCACAGCTGGAGCGTCCGCGGGAGAAAATTCCTCTTAAACCGCACAGTACCTACGCGACCATTTAGGTTCTAGGGTGTGAGGATAAACACCCTGCCAACGGCAAGCGGTGCGGTGAAAGAAAGCGGCTGTTGACAATACATCATGTCAAATAATTCTTCATTGGAGGTATGGAGTGTAGAAGTAAAGAAGAGCTATCTTTTATGGTAAGACAACCTAAAACTGTCCAGCAGTCAGCTGAAATAATAGTTCAAAATCTCTCCGGTGGCGCTAGGGTAGCACCCGGACCTAACATGAATTTAGACCTTATTGACTGAGTGAAGTGCGCTGTCAGTTATTTCAAATTTTATTTAAAACTTTCAGAAATTGATTTTAACAATTTAGGATTTCCTTTTTTCGCGGGGGTTGAAGTCTTGCCCGCCCTAGGCCTCAAGTGCTAGCTCAGGTGCAGTAAGACTTGTTTTCAGAGATTTTTTCCGTCATGAGATATTCGTGTGGAGGAAACGATCACCCTGATCCCAAAATGTTTGCACAAGTTTACCGATTGGCGTCTTGTTTTTCGCTAATACGCCCTTGGTTGTAATGTTTCCGGCAAGGATTTGCTGAAGAACTTACTACGAGCGAAGGATCTGGTAACTGGTTCAAACGAGGCTATGCATGGCATGGCTTGAAAGCCTCGACCATATACTTGATAATGGTGAACCATTGATTGATGGTTATGAAGACCATGATTACAACGAGGCTGTAACCAGTGACGCGGTTCAGTCTTACATTGCTGGGTACATCGTGCGCAAGTTGCGAAAAATCGTAAAATGCAATAATTGTTTAAAACTCATACAAATGAGGGAAAACTGTTAGTGAGAAACAACGTAATCGATAAAATGGATTTATACGGCGGGTTAATTTATGCTAGTGACGATCTATTCAATCTGACCAAAATGATAGAGAAATGTGTGTTAAGAGCAATAAGCAAAGCTTTAACCAATATGGAGACGATCAGTGAAATTACGAAATTAATTTATTCTGCAAGAACCCCTCCTGTGAGGGCGAAGGCCTCCTCCAGTGATGCTGGTCATCACTATTTCTGTTCTCTATCTTTTGCAACAATAATATATATATCTATATCAATATTAATTTATATATTGATATAGAAATACTTATATATAAAGACAACATCCATAACTCAGGAACATATTTGTAATAAAAAAAAACGCCAATAAATGCTCTTATCGGGATTCGAACCCGGGACCTCCTGCTTCATAAGCGGGGTCACTAACTCACTACCGACAAGGCTAACAGACCGTCAAAAAAGCGGCCCAGTGCGAGTCGGACTCGCCCAAGGGTTCCGTAGCAGCAAGTAATATAATAAAATTGCGGTTTACGATTTATGACGTATTAAAAAAAAACTACTTACTATTCACTTATTTTAGAAGTTACAGGACACACATTTTACCACTTTGGAAGTGTCTCTCGCCCAAACTATTCAGTTTAGAAAAAAATAATATTATAAACCTCAATATCATTTTTGAAGACCTATCCATAGATACCCCACACGTATGGGTTTGATGAAAAATTTTTTTGAGTTTCAGTTCTAAGTATGAGGACCCCCAAAATTTATTGTTTTTTTATCTATTTTTGTGTGACAATCGTAATGCGGTTCACAGAATACATCTACTTACCAAGTTTCAACAGTATAGTAAAGTTCTTCTAGTTTCGGAAAAAAGTGGCTGTGACATACGGACGGACAGACAGACAGACAGACATGACGAATTCATAAGGGTTCCGTTTTTTGCCATTTGTGGCTACGGAACTCTAAAATTGGTTCGCGATGTACAGTGGGCGCCTATTTAATGTTTTTGAGGGACACTTTTTAATACATGAAGATTGATTTCCTTACTCTACCTTCCATATTTGGAGGCAATCGTTTTAAAACTGTTTTTTTTTTTAATAATTATGTGCACGACCTTCTAACATTCTGTGTCCATATCAAACACCATTATTTTCTTATACTCGTAATACTCTAAGTAACAATATAATAAATGAATTTATGTATTTTGTTATCATATCTCCAACTCCAAATAACTATCAACTCTTGATTGAAAAGACCAATCTGTATTTAACCCTTTATAAGGCCCCAGTTATACAGATATGCTACGTGAAAACTAAATACACTACCATGTTTGTAATGCACTGGGGAACACATCTACGGCAAAAAAAAAAAACGAAATCATTAACAAAAACATGTGGTCAATATATGCACTCAGCCTGTTAGTGCACTTGAGTTTTGAGATGATCTGTTTCCAATACACCTATTCATTGACATAACAAACATAAGGTGCTCTGTACAGACTGGCGTTTAATTGACTACATACGGTAAATCGAACATTATTGCGTCTCTTGGAGTGAGTAGGAATAATATACGAATATCACTGAAAAAATTATAACCTGTGGCCCGTTTCACGATACAATTTACAAGCGGAAGACTCTTTCTATCAAAGAGTTAGAAAGAGACTTCCGTTTGTAAATTGTGTTCCGTCAGGTCTACTTTCGATTGATAATAACGTGTATATTTTTAATAGTATAATGGAAACAATGACGATAGCTTGCTTCCCTTGACAGGCATAGTGCATAAATTGACCACGTACTATAGATTAATTAATTACACTAAAATTAAATACTGACCGAAAAAGTATGAATGAGGAAAGAAAGCCTGATATATTCGCTATATAATACCATTATAGTTAAATAAAAAAGAGGATGTTCTTCTCTGTAAATGTTTATTAACTAAGTGGTTTCCAAATCGTCTCTGCCTTATCTTGGCTATACTAAAATTCTGCCAAACGATAGGACACAATATCAATCTGCGAATCTTTGTATGTTAAACGAAAATCGATGCAATTCTTTATAGTTAGTGCTTCGGTCATGCATGCAGCCAATTCTTACCTTGTTCTCGTGCATTGAAGTACCTACTGCCGAACTTTTTGTTAATCTTTAGGTTACGATGTTCTGCGCAGAGGTATCGTAAATGTTAACTAACTATATACTTTACATAAAGTACTTACGAACTTATAGTTGAAGTAAAATAATACATAGTTGTTCGTGTTTGGGGTAAAAGGTTCAAGTGCATATTATTACTTTTCACTACCCATATATGCCCAGAACTTGACTGGTCTTTACAAACTTGAGGCTACATCCTCATTCACCTAATAACTTAATGTGTAGGAGCAATTTTTGATCCAGTGGGTCAAAAATTACCCAACGGGCATATATGGGATGGGTTCAAAAGTTTTGTAAATAATCACTGATATGTCTTTATTTTCAGAAACGTAATTAAACATCTGTAAAAACTATTGGACTAACGTAAAGTCGACTATCCACATAAACAAAGTTTTATCTGGCAAATACCAACGTCTCCGGCTAATGTTACATATAAATCTGGAACGACAAAAGACCAGATTCGAGACGAGCATGGCTCATAATTTACTTTTATAGCTTGCCCGGGGAGCATTAGAGGGAGTTGTAAAATGCCCTCAGAAGATAATGCCATAGGTGCTTCGACGCCTACTTTAACTTAGTACAAACAACACAGTTGTACTTATTGGGATGTGAATCATATATATATAATTGAAAAATCAGAACGGGATAAAAAACGAGGGCAGAAGCGAGATGGCGCCTTACAAATTTCTAAAAAAGTTTTTGACAAGTTTTTCGAATACGACGCACGTATGATAAGAAAAACCTGTTCAAATCAATTATCTACATATGGGAATAGAACTAGAGCATAAAAACTATCGCTTCCGATGCGTATTTAATTTACAATAAGGAAAATAATTTTTCATAACAATCTTCATTTTACGACATCGGCCATTTCTCGGCAACTCTCGGTTGCTTTCGTTTGGCGGTGCTACAGATTAGACCAAATAATCCGTAAGTTAAAGTAAACTAAATTATGTTTGTCATGTTGGTATACAGGTATTTCTGAGTTTTTTTACACAAAGTAAAATAAAAAGTGCTGTCAACCTCAACCTTAGTCTATAGAGCCCATACGAGTGATTTATGTCATATATGACTTATCATTCTTATCAATAAAAGTAATTACTATATTATTATTATCAATTTGTATTTTGTTGTATTAAATTTATTTTTGAGTTATATTATTCAGATTGACTTTCACGGCTTCGGCAAACATTGCCATTCGTCCGGGGAACGGGCTAAGAATGCTGAGATGGGGCAAAAATACAAAGTTGATAGTAAGTTATGTAGGTAGATTAAAGTGCATGTTCAGATATTATTGAGCGACCTGATAAAAATAAGCAAATGTACAGTCAGCAGTCAGCCAAATACCGTAATATAATTTTGTTGCCATAGAAATAAGGATGTGGTCCGATATAGTGGCGAAATATTGAGAGACAAAAGCGGCTAAATTCAGTGTTGGCTCGGACACTTAGAGAGAATGGGAGAGGATCGTGCCGTGAAGAGAGCGCAGGTACTTGGGACAACAAAATGGGAGACGCCCGAGTGGACGTCCTAGGTACCGCTGAAACGACGTAGTTGCTCAAAACCTGCTCAACCTCGGCCATGGCGACTGGCGAGAGCTATCGCAAGACCGAGAGGACTAGACTACCTATGTTTGTATGAAAAGGCGATTTAGAACTAATAGGCTTACTAACCAACTATGCTTATAAGAACAAATAATAATTTTATCTTGAAACAAGTTTTAAATAAATACGTGTAGATGAAAAAATACAATCTTGCCTTTTATCAAATCACATCATTTTTTGACAAATTTGCGAATTGAGTTATCCAAATAACGGCTACAAATAAGAAATCCCTATCACAGTTTTAAACCATGGCAGGGTTGAATACATAATAATGTCGGTATTTAACTAAACATAAGACGAACTCTTTATTTCATTTAAGCGAGCGGAGCTGCGGGCCCGTCTAGTATAATATATACGTGCAAAGTATTTAGTTCGAAGAAAAGGTAATGTTTCTGAAATTTGGAATGGCTCCAATGCATATACAATGATATTCATGCGATCAACGTGCCAGATATTTGTTTTGATTTTTGTTGAGTTTAAGTAAGGAGTGCTTTTACTTATGTATCTAGGTATAAAAACGCATATCAGACTCGAGCTCCGAGGGCTATGATGAAGATGGGAGATGGGAGCGGATGTACCTACACTCATATCATATATATATATATATATATATGTATATATATATATATATATATACCTAATCAATTGCCCGTTGACGGCGATCTGGGCCAAACTTTTTATCTGTAGGTCTTTAAGTTTTATTGTGTTTGTTTGTTTCTTTCTTTGTTTTTATGAATAAATCCATTACCGAATCAATATTTGGGACACCGAACTTTGCAAAAATGCGCGTTTTCCCAGAGATAAGACCTAGCTAGATCGATTTTTCTTCTAACTCTACTATAATTTAAATTCCCTTCGCAACGTGGCTGTCACCTGTCACCAATTCATCCTAACGTTTTCATGTCTACTAACACAGTTATTGTAACTAACTATAGTAGGGGAGCCCACGATGCTAAATCGGGATTTACTCGAGCGTCATACAGACCTATTGGAATCGAAATATTAGATGATAAGAAAAAAAAGTTATAGGTATAAAGTTTTTTTTTCCAGCGAGCCGGATAGCGTCTACAATTTTTTTAGAGGGTTAGAAAATCGTTAAGCAGTTTGTGGGTACTTTGTGGTCGTTTTTGTCCACGTTAATGCTATATTTTTTCTATAACTTAATATAACACTTATTTGTAGGCATTTTCTTAATCTGACGAACACAAGTTTGACGCCTAATTTTTACATTGTAACCGTCAGATTAAGGAAATGCGTGCAAATAATTATCAGATTTAGTAATAGCACAATTATAGCCTTAATTTGGACTAATATGACCAAATCCACAATCTGCTTAGCAATTTGTTGAACCCCCCACCAACCAAGGGCTCAACATAGATGGCTAAAAGGGGTAAAGGTAGACTACACGGGGTAGCAAGATATCATTCATATCTTAATCTGACGCGCTCGAGTAAACACAAAAATCCCCTCTTGGGCTCCCCTACCACTATTTATTAGGCATAGCAAAAAAATACATTACGAATTTTATTAGTGTCTGACCGAAGCTGGATTTTTTGCCAAAACAGAAGGTTCGGTGTGGACTCAGTTTTGGTCAAATCCCTATTAAAATCGTTAAAAAAATATTTTTAGACGGGCATATGATTTATTAACAATGAAACACCTATAATTCGCGTAACTAAGTAGTAGATATAACTACGACCTACCTAAACGTGGCGCACACAAAGGCGTTCGGACACTATTTTTTATATTGTTTTATTAATTTTTAGGCAACACCATAATTGCTCATGATCACCAAAATTATAGATACCTACCTACTAAAGGGAATATCTTAAAATGATAAAGTCTATTTATCTTTTACCAAAATTTAAAAAGAGAAAACAGGTGGCATGACAAAATCATACAGATTACGGACATCGTCGTTTCCAGGTGGCTGTGGTGAGCGACGGCGCGGCACTCGGCCTAAAAATCCGGGTCATTACGTATTCGAGACTCGATTACCGTGCCATACACTCGGGACCTGCTCGGATAAATCTACTTCCACCCTGACTATGTTTATATGATGCATTTGCTATTAACAAACCAAAGACATGTTCCTAAAATATGTATCTATTTATGGCTTTGTTTCAAATTCTGCGCTTATTGGCAGGTAATTTAATTTAGCCATAAAACCATTCAATTTTGATCATTTTAATGTGCAATCATTTAATTTATACATGGTGTGTCTGACCATGGGGCTTTAAATCCAGGGCTTGATTTTACTCGCTAAACTAAGCTACTTTTACTATGGAACCAACCCTCAAATCGGGGAAAAATTTTTGGCTTTTCCATAGAAAACGTCGACATCTGATCAGCCAAAATGTATGAAAAAGTAAAGAAAAAATTCGGGATTTCGGGGTTGGTGCCATAGTAAAAGTAGCTCAGTTTAGCGAGTAGAATCGAGCCCTGGATTTAAAGCCCCATGGTCAGACACACACAGTATGTTGTTGGTAACGTAATTTCTTTCAAACTATTAAAACCTAAATTGAGTTTTATTTTTTAGTATTTACAATTTTACATATTGGATGTTTTAAATGGCATCCAATAGCATAAAGAAAGGAATGCATACTCGCATATATTAAACAGAATAAGCTATGGGAGGGGACATTTAGTACGAGTACCTACCCAAGTAACAATTTGTGGTACTATAGTGGTCAATAGAACGTTTCCTAAATACCACCTAAGGTCCTATAAAAGACCTAAGAAGGTTGTATAAAGCCGAAATGGCGCATCTTTAGTGCCATTCAGTGATATAGTAGACCTGTAGCAGTGTCAGCCGTGACGTTTTAGGTCTATAAAAGTGATGTAATGCATGACTCTTGTGCTAATTTGTTGTCAGAAACGCCATTATAGTGTTAATTTATACTATAGTAGCATTTGAGATTCCATTATAGTGCTTGTTTTATACTATAGTAGTATTTGAAATTCTATTATAGTGCTTTTTTATACTATTGTAGAATTCATAGTTCCTTTACTACTTGTTGTGTGTTTACTTCACAAAAACGGTACTAAGTAAAATGGTGATAAATAAAGACGTTATATTAATATGCGCCATTTAGATGTCGAATAATTCGGTCTTTAGTGCAAAAAGTATATGGGACGGAAGTTTTACCGTTAGAATAGTATTAGGTTAATGAGGAATTTTAAATGCCCCCTCGATTTATTTATGTTTTTAATAAAATAATTTAATAAAATATTATGATATTCACCATAGTTACTACTATACAGCCAAGAAGTAAATCCGACGCTTTTATAGGCTAACTATAGAACTTAGGACGAAATATTCACCGCCATCATGATTAAAATTAGGGTTCCAAAAGAATTTTGCTGTGACCCAGTTGCACCTACAAACTCTTTAGAAAGATATAGGATTTTTTTTTAATTTAGATGTAGTCATTACTGTTGTTTCCTTTTTCAATGAGATTGGTAAAAAAAATGTGCTAATAATGGATGTCGATAAATATCTAAACCGTCACGATTTTATGCTTGTATTAAATCATTGATGATAAATCTCACCTACAATCACTAATATCACTGGGGTCTTTTTTATCAATTCATTAAAATATAAAAATATTTTGTACGGAACCACATTATGTGGCTTAGGCCTGAACTTATATAAGCAAGATATAAGTAGCCATTACAGATCAAATTGATCATTTACAAGTAGTCGTTTTCTACCTTTATGTATCTAACTCGGTTTATAAAAGACATAAAAACTCAGCTATAACGCTGTTGTCTTTTAAAAGAAAAAACAAAACCACTATACAACAGTTTTGTGATATAAAAGAGTCATTGTGACGTTTACAGCGATGAGATATAATAGGGATTTAAAAACTACTAAAGCGCTTTTTAACGCTATAAATATGTCCCAAAAACGCTACTATAGAGCAAAACAGTTCTATAATAGTGTTCATATGACTACTAAAGTATTATGTACTATAGCAGTGATCTCTAAAGCCACTATATCCTATAATCGTTGTATAGTTGGGTTTTTGTCACTGTTTAAACACAAAACTATAGCGGCTTGCAGGGAACCTTAATAGCGCAAACTACTAAAGTATTATGTACTATAGCAGTGATCTCTAAAGCCACTATATCCTAAAATCGTTGTATAGTTGGGTTTTTCTCACTGTTAAAACACAAAACTATAGCGGCTTGCAGGGAACCTTAATAGCGCAAACTACTAAAGTATTATGTACTATAGCAGTCATCTCTAAAGCCACTATATCCTAAAATCGTTGTATAGTTGGGTTTTTGTCACTATTAAAACACAAAACTATAGCGGCTTGGCAGGGAACCTTAATAGCGCAAATTAGTTGCATAAAAGTGATTCCAAATACTATTATACAGTAATATTGCTGTATAGTGATTATATTTGAACCTGTTATAGTACACGCCTGTAACGGCTCTATAAAATGATGATGTAAACCTTTACATCAATTGCTTATAGAATATATTAGCTGTATAAGCCTATAGAGCAAAAAGGTGTTGCCAAGCGCTTTTATACGACAGGTGGTCATCTCTGAAACCTTAATACGACGTCTATACAAGCTTTTAGCGATAAAAACTAAAATTATAGGACTAAAATGTTACTTGGGTAATTACCTATATACCCAGTCTGGGCATAAATTATTTCATAAAGCTAACTTGACCCTAGAGACTATGATTTTAAAGTTATGTACCTAATTATATTTTATATACGAGGGGTGATCCAAAAGTAATGATAACTAAATAGAGTTAGACCAAGATAAGTCTGCAACGATTTTGATAGCACACGCGGTGCAAGTGTTATTTTAAACGACAAACTTCTATGAAATTATGAATTATAAATGCGGTGCAAGTGTTATTTTAAATGACAAACTTCTATGAAATTATGAATTATAAATAACACTTGCACTACGTGTGCTATCAAAATCCCTGCAGATTTGTCTTGGTCTAACTCTACTTGTAGTGGATGAAAACAGTAGAAAGAGGTATTATTTTTATAGAGCGGGTTCAGGCTAGTAAATTATATATATATATATATATATATATTATATATATATATATATACAAGTAGAGTTAGACCAAGACAAGTCTGCAGCGATTTTGATAGCACACGTAGTGCAAGTGTTATTTATAATTAATATATATATATATATATATATATATATATATCAGTTAACCAGTTCAATCCGTTTATTTGAGAGCTGTTGGAATAAATACGTGGAAAAAAAATGAGAGCCGTTCTTAATTACATACCTACGTCTGTTTAAAAAAAAACCGGGCAAGTGCGAGTCGGACTCGCGCACGCAGGGTTCCGTACCATAATGCAAAAAACGGCAAATAAAAAACGGTCACCCATCCAGGTACTGACCCCGGCCGACGTTGCTTAACTTCGGTTAAAAATCACGTTTGTTGTATGGGAGCCCCACTTAAAACTTTATTTTATTCTGTTTATAGTATTTGTTGTTATAGCGGCAACAGAAATACATCATCTGTGAAAATTTCAACTGTCTAGCTATCACGGTTCGTGAGATACAGCCTGGTAACAGACGGACGGACGGACGGACGGACGGACGGACGGACAGCGGAGTCTTAGTAATAGGGTCTCTTTACCCTTTGGGTACGGAACCCTAAAAAGTGTGTTCTAAAGAAATACATATTGAATTCGCGGGAATTGGGGGACTCTGCCCCTCCGTATTACAGTTGCATGCTGGTGCAAGAAATTTAACCTGGGTAGAACATCAACTACATATAAGCAGGGCTTGTTAACGTTACCAATTCACATTATAAAGTAACGTTACGTAACGGTAAAATCATAAAAATACCTATAACCGGTAGTAAATTGTAACGTTACTGGATAACATAACATTATTATAACGTTACCTAGTTAACGTTACTTTTATAGGTAATTTGACTTTTTTTGTGGGGCTTGTTAACGTTACCCAATTCACACATTATAATAACGTTACCAAAGTATCACTATTTTAATCAGTAATGTCAGTGTTGGGCATTCAAGAATCTAATACATTTAAACGAGCAATCGTTGTTTATTTATTTATTTCGGGGATCTCGGAAACGGCTTTAACGATTTCGATGAAATTTGCTATATGGGGGTTTTCCGGGGCGATAAATCGATCTTAGGTCTTATCTCTGGGAAAATGCGCGAAAAGTGTGACATATCCAATACTTTTGTGTCATGTCATGAAAGAGACACATACAACAATAGCGATGAAAATGTGGCAACAATACCAATTACAAACGACAAATGAACAGAAGCCCAGGCTGAACTTGAAGACTTTTTGAATACAAGTTACATTGGAAAGCACGATGATCTAATGCTACTTCTTACCAGAAATCCACGATCTGACACTGATTTCATTGCAGCAGTCGCTTGATTTATTTCTCGAAGAACCGTTACTTAAATCCGATGAAAATGATTTATCATTCACAACACATTCAAATTCCCCCGTTTTATACAAATTATCTTATAGTGTGCTAGCCGCACCGATGACACAAGTTAGCGTAGAACGATTATTCTCCTCCCTGACGTTCGTCGTATCTCATCATAGATTATCAATGACGGACGACATAATTGAACATTTATTCGTAGTAATACAATGTTTGACAAAGAAACTGGTCAAAGAGACTAAATATTATACATACATAATTATTATACAATAAATTAAGAAATAACAAATTATCATTTTCGAGCTCATTGTTGCACTTAATTTGTTTATTATTGTTACTAAAGTTGATTATAAAGGTTGGATTTACATAAATAAAAAATATTTATCAAAGTTGAGTAATGTAATTGTAGGAATAGAAAATATTATTTCCGAGTTTGTATATTTGTGTTTAAAGCCTGCACCGAAAAAAAAACTGTAAATTTCAAACGACAGCCATTTTCATTCCAAACAAGATAGCTACTATTTTCTCGCTGTCATAAATAAGTGTCATTCTTACCTTAGCCATTGCTATATAAATTACTCCGATATCTGGAAAAACTTACTTTCCACAATAAATAGAAAACAACGCCGCGAAATGGTCGTTTCCAAATGGCGTGAAAATCCGCAACGTCCTACGAGTCTTATCGCCAAAGACCTAAACTTATCGCGAAGTTCTGTGGATTTTATTTTGAAGAGCTATTTTAATACATTGTCTCCTGAACAGAAGCCCGGAAGTGGTAGACTTCAAGGGCCAAGTGACCCTAGGCTTGACAAAAAGATAGTCAATTGCATAAACCGGAATCGAAGTATGTCCGTCAGAAATATTGCCAAAAAATGTGGCACAAATGCATCCATGGTGCAACGAGCTAAGAAAAGAGCAGGTATGCAGACCCGGAAGAAAGTTAAGACGGCAAAAGTGACCGAAAAGCAGCGTTCTGTAATTAAAAGCCGAGCTCGAAAACTATACGATTTCCTTGGCACAACAAAATCACATTTAATCATTGACGACGAAACTTATAGCAAAACTGGTTTTACAACGCTTCCTGGTCCACAATACTATACGGCGGGTAAAGGAGAAACTCTTCCCGAGTCTGAAACAACTGTTAAGATTGGGAAATTCGACGAAAAATTTCTCGTATGGCAAGCTACCTATGAATGTGGCGACAATAGCTGCATTTTTGTCACAAAAGGTACCGTCAACAGAGAAATTGACATAAAAGAATGCCTTAAAAAGCGGTTGCTGCCATTTGTGAAGAAGCATAATGTCCCTACGTTATTCTGGCTTGATCTAGCCCCAGCCCACTACGCTAAGGACACGATAAATTTCCTCAAGGAAAATCATATCCATTTTGTACCCAAGGAACTGAACCCACCAAACGTCCCACAATGCTGCCCAATCGAGCATTATTGGGCTCAAGTCAAGGGAATTTTAAGAAAGATGGGTAAAGTGGCCAAAAATATAGACGACTTCCGCAAGAAATGGAATGCTGCAGCCAGAAAAGTCAAAAAAGCTCCGTAAAAGCTGATATGAAAACGTTCGAAAGAAGCTGTACCACGAGTACAAAAAGTATTCAAATTAAAAAAAGAACTTAAGTACAATTATCTTAGCTGAAGATAGCTTTTTATTTGACTTATACTAATATATATTGATATCTACCAAAAATATATTTATTTTTTCATTTGAAATTTACAGTTTTACTTTGTTACACCCTTTACGTAGAGTCTATAGCGGTAGAGTTAGACCAAGAAAAGTCTGCAACGATTTTGTTAGTATACTCAATGCAAGTGGTATTTTAAACATCAAACTTCCATGAAATTATGACGCATAAATTGACACTTGCACTGGGTGTGCTAATATAAAAATCGTTGCAGATTTCACTTCTAAATGTTTTGTTAAAAAAAGATTTTATACCAAAAAAGCTGATGTGGTTATAGTATAACTAAAATTAAGTATTATTATTTCCGTGCTGATTACTGTGATGAGTTTGTTTGTCATTGTTGTCAAACTTGATTTTACAGGTTGAATTATATAGGTACCTACCTATTAATAATATTTTTCGGGCTTCTTGTTGATTTAGTTATGTTGTTGTTGATTCTAAAGACTGATGTACAATAAGGATAAAAAATAAAGAACCTTAAAAAAAAATGTTTTTTATTTCTTTCATTAAAAAAAAAACAACCATTGTGCGCTCTTCTGTATGCAGAACTGAAGAACTACCCTACATTTTCACTGTCTTGAAATGTTAAGTCATTGACGTCACTTCCTATCATGTCCTGCAGAAATTTCATGATTTGTATGTAACCCTTCGTTCGAATACATGGATGTATACAGGATGACCTTAGCCATTGGACAAACCCTGAAATCCCATGTAGGGTTACTTCTCAAAAATGCTCTAACGGTAATATTTTTTTAATTAGAACAAAAGAAAAAAAATATTATCAAACAAAAGTTATTTCCAATAATCGACAACAAAAAGAAACATACTGTATTAATCATTGGCAGTGCTTTTGACAATTTGTATGAAAATGTGCGGCTATGGTGACATTTGTCAAAAGTCAGAATCTTATTGATGTCATAAATAAAACAGATAATCAAAACGGTCGAAAAAGATTTCATACTATTTCCTATCAAATGGTCGAGAGATAAAAATATATTAATGTGTCGTGAAGTGGTGCAGAAGTTATTTTAGTTCATACCAAGGACAGTGGAATCACTTTTCACTTGTAGTAAACAGATAACTTCAGTAGAATTTGGAAAAAACATGACGATTTGTTTTCAATACTACCGTGCTAAGCTAAAACGTAACAACTGCATACGACTTTCATAACAACATACGACTTTTTAAATTGCGAGGATAATAGGGATGGTGTTATGCTAAATGAAGTAGACTATTTTATTAACTTGTGTTTGGCTTAGGTATTTTCTATATAATTATAAATGTAGTAATAAATTCCTTCTTACAGATTTGTATTTTCCTTTTTTATTTCATGAGATGGAGCTATAAAAAAACTACCTAGTTATTTCAAATTAATAATCAAATTTGGTATTGTCATTTTACATTTCTTTCCATTCAGATTCCCACAAGATGCTATTCGCAGAGAACTATGGAAAAAAGCTGTCCAATTAGAGAGACATGAAATTGAGTGGATGCCTGGCAAGATATCTAGAATATGTTCTATTCATGAGATATAACCCGTGAGATAATCATACCCGGTCTCCTATATGTAGGTACATTTTTCCTATCATGCTTTCACTGAATTAATTTAACAAATACACACATTATCTGAAAATGTTGATCATTTGAATCCACCCTCTACTGTCACATTAGTGTATGTAGGTTCTCTCTCAAGCCATTTCCGTCAGTAGAAAAGAGCGGCAAACATATTAATCACATTATAGACGGGTCTAACGCGAATTATATTCAATTGCCTTGATTTACCGACGTAAATCAGTTTCGTTTCGTATAATGTGAGTTAATATGTGTTCAAAACGCGAAAGTTTAAAATATTATAAGAGCGGCAAATTTAGAAAATGTAAGCGCGCGAACGGCTGTGGTCCTATACAAACTTTTAATTTTGCACCTTTTTCTACTGACAATTTACGGGGATTTATTGTGACTCCGCCTGTTCAAATATTTTTGACCCGATTCGTGTACCCATGCAGGGGCGTATTTACCCTAGGGCCGAGGGGGCCATGGCCCGGGGCGGCAGGCTTTTTCTGGGCGCCTTTTATAATCAAACTTAGCTATATTTTTTATTAATTTTAATTGACATTTAAATCAATAAACAAACGAACGCTAACCCCACCAATTGCTTAAAATATGTTACCAACAAGTACCTAAATTAAGCAACATTTTCGTTCAAGAAGTATTAGTACGGCGTAACTAAAACGGAAATTTTATGATGGTTTTAGAAGCAATTGCTGAATTTGATCCCTTTCTGGCAAAACATATACAAAATTTGGGCAATCCTGGAAAAGGCAATACATCTTATTTTCTTTTGCGAAATATGAAAAAAATATTAAAATAATGGGAGCTAAAGTCACAACAACAATAATCGAAAAAGCTTCAAAGAGCTAAATACTTTTCCTTCAGTGTAGATTCAACCTCCGATAACACGCATGTAGATCAGCTTTCATTAATCCTGCGACATGTTAAAGACAATGGAGATCCAGTTGAACGATTTATATGTTTTCTTCCTAACACTGGTCACAAAGGAGCGGATATGTTGCTGAGCGTAACGGAGATCTTCGAAACTCTGAACATTGACATAAATAATTGCAGAGGTCAATCTTACGACAATGCTAGTAACATGTCTGGCCAGTATAATGGTCTCCAGGCCAAGATAAAAGATAAGTGCGAATATGCGACATACGTGCCTTGCGCGGCACATTTGTTAAACCTCGTCGGCACCTCGGCAGCTGAAAGTTGCCTAGAAGCTACCAAGTTTTTCGGGTTGCTGCAGAATCTGTACGTTTTTTTACAGCGTCAACAGAGCGCGCAAAAATTCTACAAGATTTTTTGACCACGCCCGAAATCGTAACTTTAAAGAGCTTATCACAGACGAGATGGTCAGCAAGGGACGATGCTGGTTCCAGTCTTAACAAAGACTGGAATCAAGTGCTAGCGGCCCTTGAAGCCATAAAGGGTGACTCTGGCAACCAAACCGTGTTAATGAAAAATGAAGCTATAGGGTTGATTAAACAGCTAAATTCCCTGGAAACGGCCATCTTGTCAGAATTTTGGGGAGCTATTTTGAACCAATTTAACATAGCTTCAAAAGTTCTGCAAGGGGTTGACTCAGACCTGGAGGTTGTTTCTAACCTTTATGACTCCTTAATTAAATTTATTCAAACTAAAAGAGAATGTTTTGACGAGTTTGAAGAGGCAGGTAAAAGGAAATCAACCGAAGACTACAAGCACAATCAAAAAAGAGTTATCAAGAGGAAAAAACGCGATGACGAGAGTCGCGAAGGAGAAGAGTCAATACCTTTTTCCCAATTTGTGATCAGTTGTTAGCCGAGTTGAGGAAGCGCAAAACGTCATACGACGTAGTGACGGCCAATTTTGTCTTCTTAGGTAAATTAGACACAATGTCTGAGGCAGAAGTTAGAAGGATTGCCGTATACCTTCAAACAGTATACCCGTTAGATCTCGCAGTAGACCTACAAGACGAATGTGTTTTATTAAAACATTTTTTGACCGCCTACGAAAATAAAATGAGCTTAAGGCAACTAAGCTTACTCATAAAAAATAAGGGCCTTAAAGAAGCATTCCCATATGTGGAAATTGCATGGCGCATTTTTCTTTGCACCGCAATGACTAATTGCAGTGCAGAATGATCATTTTCTGCACTCAAAAGAATAAAAAATTATCTACGTTCCACTATCAGCGAAGAGCGCCTGAATAGCTTAGCTCTTCTTAATATAGAAGCTGAGCTGACAAACTAGTGACGGAAGTTAGTGTCACCCAATGTATGGGACGTGCAAATTTTGGTATCGGATGAATTCACTTGGCACAGATGTAGTATACGTAAAGCTAAGCCAATCCAGCCCGGTAGCCAACCGCCACCCCCTGGTGGGTAGGCAGGGGGGCATCCAAAGTTACACGCCTCGTATCGGCTTCTATTTACCTACGACCTCGTGTTTGGTATCATTTCCAGATAAATCGAGCATAAGGAATTCATTTTTTAAGACATATAATGTACAGTTTAATAGAAAAACAAAAATATTTATGAACAAATCAAAATCGGCTTGCTGTTTTTTTATTCAACTATTACTATTATCAGCCGAAACTACAAATGCTAGAAAGTTGAAATTTGCACACCAGGTTACATTTATAATGTGTACAAGAGATAAGAAGCGATTTTGAAAAATTCAACCCCTAAGGGGGTTAAAAAGGGGATGAAAGTTTGTATGGGGTTCATGTTTTATTTTAAGCTAGGAATTTCAAACTTCGTTAAAAGATATGTTATTGAAATACAAGAAAACTAATTTCAGCGTTTTTGAAAATTCGTCCCCTAAGGTGGCGAAATAGGGGTTGAAAATTTGTATGGAAATAAAAAAAAATTTCGAGTGTTGGGCTCGAAACTTTTTATATACGCATATTATTAGAATATAAGAGAAGTAATATAGCGTTTTTAAAAAATTGAGCCTCTAACGGGGTTAAAAAGGAGTTGAAAGTTTGAATCCATTACAAATTACTTTGACTGCCCCCCCTGCCTACCTGCCAGGGGGCGGCGGATGTCTACCGGGCTCAATTAGCTTAGCTTTACGTATATTACATCTGTGCTAAGTGAATTCATCCGATACCAACATTTGCACCTTATGACACTACTTCCCGGGCTAAACGTTTTAAATTACAACTGCAGGTTTTTTTTTTCTTAAATAAAATACTTTATCGTCACTGATGAAGGGAGGCGGCAAATCAAAATGGCCCGGGGCGCCAAATTTGTAAATACGCCTCTGTACCCATGTAAATTTTGCAGACTGTATAGCCAGTCCAATTTCTAAGATCAAGTTCGCCATACATTTACTATGGCGTACTTGATCTTAGAAAAACGGACAGACTATACCTGAACGTGACTTCGCACTGCCATGCAGATTGATAATAAAATATACAAAATACTTATTATAGCGGAATACATTTATACAACAATGATATATTTACTTATGTTGAGTTAGTCTGTCATGTCATAACAACATTGTAACTAGTTATCTTTTAATCTGCATTAAATTATTATACGTGAATTATTTGACTGGTTCTTCACTGTATGGCATAAACCTATCCCTGTCCAAGTCATATTCTAATCAAATATGAACCGCCAACTCTCAGTGGCCAGTACGTACAGCAAGAAGGTTATTAGCGGATTAATGTCGCTGATTGGTAGTTATTGACATTATATGCATTTCATCTACACTTAGCTATGTACCATTAGTGTAATAAAGATGACTCTTATTTTGTTTACCAGCTTTGATTAGAGGCTCTGTAAACGCGTCGTCTTATTTGAATGTAGGCGTAATTGTGTATGTGTGCTAATTTGGCCCGAGAATTTGAACGGTAATGTTCCTAAAGGCGGTATCCATGGTTATATATGATCGCAGATGGATGGCGGTTACCCCACGCCAATGACCTTCAATCTGAATAGCTTAGTTTTCTAATGTTTTTTGTAGCTTATCATATTAACAGCAACGGCTTTAAGCAATATAGTATCCCACATTTACTTAAAAGTTCATTGTCTTCGAAATATTGGGGATCAAAGTTGAACAATTTTAAGCTAAAAAACTGGTTTTCTGGTCATAATTTTTATGTTAATTAGAAGAATTAAAACAATGTGTAAAAAAATTCATAAAAAATAAGTATTCATTTCTATTAAAATCCGGTAGACAAAAACGGAGATAAAAGATTGTAAACCGATAACCGTTTGTCTTATAATTCTATCTGTAGTGCAAAAAAAGGAGATACGATTCAAATATTGTCAAAAATCGATGAAAATCTCGGGTAGCCGCTTAAAGCTAGAAGTAAATAAATATGTAAGTATTGTTTTCTCTATCCGATGTATGGCGGCATCCTTCGTCGGCGTATGCCAAATAGAACGAAATGTCTGTTATTGCTATAAGGTTACCTACTGAATTTCCAACAAACAATATTCAACAAGTAATCCAAATAAATAAGCTATTATACTGTAGTCCACTTACCCATTTTTAATAACTCGGTTTAATTCGTCACTCGGCGATGCTTGAGAGTGAATGAACATTCGCTCGATTGTCAACGATGGCATCTATAAGTGAATCAAACGGTAAATAAGCTGCTGTTAACGTTACCTAATAACGTTAAAAATGGTTTAACGATACCTTTGACTTAACGTTAGCTCAAATTCGCAGCTGGTAACGTTATCATTTCTTTACCGGTAAAGAGTAATATAAGTAACGGTACATGGTTTAACGTTAATTACAACTTAACGTTAAATCTGTCACCCTGTGTTAACGATACCAACTTTTTAACGGCATTTAAAGCCCTGCATATAAGTAATGACACTAATGACAAATACCGCCCATCTATCGTCCTTACCGAAGAAAACGGCAAAAAAACAATCTCGTGCTAACAGATAGAAGGATGCCTATCAGGCGTCGTATGGCAATATTCAAAGAATCGTAACCATGAACTACACACGAAAAAAGTCTCTACTCGCCGCTCGTTGGGGGCCTAGAATGTTAACTGTTGAACAAAAGAAAATATGATAAACAAAGACTAATCTTGAGAAATATCTAACTGATGCCGAAACATTTTGGTGTCGTTTTGTCACCATGGATGAGTCTTGGATCAATCATTTCGGTCCCGAGACCAAACATTAATCCATGACTTGCGTGCGATCAAGTTCCCCTACACTGAAGAAATTCAACGTCGCTAACTTCGCTGGGAAGGTCATGGCTTCCGTGTTCTGGGATGCCAAGGAAGTCATAATGATTGAATACCTGTAAAAAGAAATTACTAAATATTACGGGCTCTGGGTGAAGAGTCACTGACCAAATACGCAGAACTAGAGACACAATCAAAGAAAAGCAGCGGGTGTCCTGTTTCACCAAGACAACGCACCCCACCATAAGGCCGATGTTGCAATGGCCACCATACGCGATGCCGTGCCGGGTTTTGGTGCAGAATCGCTAGAACACCCATATTTGCCAGATTTACTCGTAGCGCCTCTTATCTCTTTCTACGACTGAAGAAATACATTAGAGGCAATGCCTTTTAAAGCACCAATTTTTGCCAAATGATAGTCTGAATAATTAATCATTTATTTATATAACAAATATAAAATGTAATATTATAGAAATTTACAGACTAGGGTCGATAGCTACCCGGGTAAATAATAACTAAATATTACAGGACATTTTTTACACAAATTGACTAAGCCCCACGGTAAGCTCAAGAAGGCTTGTGTTGTACTCAGACAACGATATATATAATATATAAATACTTAAATACATAGAAAACAACCATGACTCAGGAACAAATATCTGTATCATCATACAAATAAATGCCCTTACCAGGATTCGAACCCGGGACCATCGGCTTTATACTCTTTATAGGCAGGGTCACTACCCACTAGGCCAGACCGGTCGTCAAAACACGTGTGACAGCCTAAACGTGCCTAGCATGCTGCTGGCGTTGCCTGTTTGAACAGCCAGCGAAATATGCTGGACTAAATATGCGCCCGACCGGGTCGCCACTTTTTTCTCGGAGGCGTTGACCTAACTTTCTTATATTTTTTTTGCGTCAGTGCACCAAAGGCCGCTGGTCTCTATGGTTACTGGTACAAAGTCGGCTCCAGGTTTGAATATTCTTAATAATTGTATGTATATAGGCTTGGATATTGTAGGTATATCAGCTACCCACTATATGTGCGATGTTTCAATAATTTCTTGTCTGCATATAGATCTGAAGCGGCAGATATTAGTTTACAAAGTGCTGCAAGCAAGACGTATTTCATAGTTCTGTGAGAAGACTCACTGAACAAAGAAACAAGGCAAAGAGTCACAGAACCCCATATTTGCGATCAGATATTATGCAGAAGTTGGTTATCTTTTGGAACAGGTTTGATTAGGGATGTACCGACTAGTCGCCGACTAGTCGGGAAAGCCGACTATCCGGCCACATTTGTAGTCGGCGATTAGTCGGCAAAAATGGCCGATTAGTCGGCACTTTATTAGTGAAAGAAAAACAGAAAAAAAAGAAATCAACAGTCAATATTTACCATATGTTTTATGTTTATGTTACTAAAATACCTATTCAGGGTACAAACGAAAACTTTTGTTCATATAAGTAATGGACCGTTTGATCGTTAGGGGTTGTGCACAAATCACGCGAGGTGTTTTCGGCTACTTTTTGACCCCCCCTCCCCCTTGGTGATATTTGGTGAGGTTTTTGGCTACTCCTCTCCCCCCACACAACCTCACGTGTATTTTTTCATTCGACCTAATTTTAAGATAAATAGTATTTTATATAGAAAATCTTGTTTATTTTTCTATTTTCGTTAAATAGACTCTCTATTTTGAAGTGCAGAGTGAAGATTTCTGTTTAACGAAACCGAGAAAAAGTATCTACTCATGTGGTAGGTTTTTTTTTCTTAGTTTTGGTCACTGTAGAAAAATACACGTGAGGTTTCCTTATACCCCCCCTCCCCCAACGTGATCTATCGTGATTTTTTCGTGACCCCCCCCACCCCCTATCGAACCTCGCGTGATTTGTGCACAAGCCCTTATCGTATGTTGGTGGGCTGGTGTTTTCCTCTACAGGTCGATCTCAACTGATTCTCGTTTAATTTCATGTGCAAGTTCGATAGTTATATTTTTTATTATTATTCAGTTATTGATTTTTTTTAATGGTGGAGCCATGAGGAACTTTTAATGTTAATGCAAAATTTAGAGACTTAGTCAGGGCAAGTTGCTTGTAAAGACGCTGATCGCAGGGGATAAGTTCTTAACTGGCGACTCTATGTACGGGAAAGAGAGCCTTGGAAATACCTCCTACAAGCTGCACTGACGGTCTGTTCAGGATCGTAAAATAAAAGAACTAAAGACAGAAATTGAACGAGGATTCTTGTGATAGGTCTCTAAACCTGTAGAGAACACCTTTTAGCCAAGCTAAATTATGATGAATAGCGCAAACAAAGGAGCAAAACTATTGTTTTTCACCTGAACTTATACGAAACTAATGATCTGGCCGACTAGCCGACTAGTCGGCCGACTAATCGGCCATTCGAGCGCCGATTAGTCGGCTAGTCGGCTAGTCGGCCAAATCAATAGTCGGTACATCACTAGTTTTGATATATTAATTTAAAATCCATGTGACGTTTAGCGTCGTAGTTAGGGTTGGAAAACTTACAATAAGTTTGAGATTTAATTAATTACAAGACAGTAACGAGTAGAGTCAAAAACTTAATTAAGAATTCGAAAATAAGGCCTAAGGGTATAGAATTTTTAAAACATGTTGTTTTTAATTTAGAATTTTGAAAGTGACGTTTAGCGTCGCATGCAGAGTTAGAAAGAGATAGGAAAGGAATGAAAGTTTAATTTGGAAAAGTTAATTAATATTAGGTATTTAAAATTACAATAAGTTAGCTAGGGCCGTGAGTCCTCATAACTGAGCCGGCAAGAATGAAATAATGAAACAAGTCCTTAATAGAAGGCACTTTCCTGGGACTCTACTTCGCAGGCGGGCAGTTGTAGGTGGCTCCGCTGAACAAAGCAGGCATCGCAGTCGCAGGTCCAGAGTATTCTAAGAAGGCTCTGCACTGTGGTCCAGGATCCTCAGCTCGGAATGGAAACCTTCCAGATTGTGGAGCATGCGCATAGCGCAACCCGGAGTAGTGCAGGCTAGTGGGTTTTCAGAGTCAACCCCAGACTTGATCCCTAGCAATATTGGTCTTATTAGAATATGCACACAACGGTGACTGCGACATCCGGCCCGCAAGGAATGAAATATCAGGAAAGTTAACCTTTTAGCATTTCTTTAGTGTTCACGGATGAAGCAGTCAGAAAAGAACAGATTAGTTAACAGTATAAAAGAATACAACGTAAAATTATTCCCATTGGAAACTTAAAATATTCGCAACACTTACCGGATCCGGGGAAATGTACACAGCGTAATACTAATAGGGCACGGTCTAAATAATATCAAGTTAGATAAATTATATTATATTAGAGATTTTTAGTATCTTCTTTGCATAAAATTGTCAACGATGTCATTAATTTTCTTCAAGTGACAGAATTCTGAAAACTATTTGAAAATGTTTTCTAAATTTTTACAATCCGCCAGCACAAAACGCTTAGCGCAAACGAGGTTATATAGCAAACCGTTACATCCATAGTTAAATTACACATAGACAGGTAGGTACGTGTTTCGTTATTACGTAATAAGGTTTCATTCCGGCGGCACGGCACGGCTTCCCTAAAGTAATTGCTCTATAAATAATAATTTTGAATGGCATCCGCGGTATACGAATATGGTAAGCTATAATTTCATACAAAAGCTACATAAACTTTTTTCTTCGTCCCTTGTTTCGGAAATATCGAGTAACATTGAATAAATACGCCCGAGATTTACTAAGAGCGTTACTAAACCATTTTTATTACTCAACTGTCTAGAGATATAATTTTAGCAGTCTTTACATAAGTTTATTTGTTCATAAGTATCCTTCTATATGTGTGACAGACTAAACTACTGAGCTATTTTAATGGATTACGTTTCAATGGATTCCTTATTTCACTTATTTGGCTTAGGTAGAAGAGTCAACGGACGAGATTTACAAGAGGAAATCTGTTGTCGAGTACTACCGAGGTAACATTAGTCTAAACTTTTTACTTAGTAGGTAATACCTACTTACGTATCTAACGTAAGAGAGATCTAGAGATTGTCGGCGTCGAGCGTTTTTGCTTATTATTATAAATATTTTAACGGCAAAATAGGGAGACTAGGGAGCGGTCAGAGATTCAAATAGTGAAGTCTGCAACTATAATGTTGTTAGGTAAGTATTTGATAAAATTCTCAGGCATTTTAGCATTTCAAAAAGACTGAAAATTGATGTTCTGTCTATAGTGCAGCCATGTGACAGCCTGTGAGAAATACGCTGCCCACGTACACTTAAAGAGTAATTCTCAAAATAGTGGCATCTTAACCTGTCATCGAGTTTTTGAATTGAATGTATGTTTATTTGCTCTTTTTCATATGAAACAAAAATGTATCTAGATAAACTAAAACAATGTTTATCGAGGCCAAATCATTATTTTTATTTAAATTTAATACTTATATTTATAAAAAATAAAGAGTAGCACTTTTTACTGTAACCTGTCTTGTCCAAAAGCATCGCTCTTCCAGTTTTAGTTCTTTAGATTTTATAAGCACCAATTTATGTAAATAAAATATTATGCTATACAGGGTGATCAATCCAAATGGGTCAGTATGGAGAAGTCAGAAACTATGAGAGATAGCGAAATCTGTTCTTAGGAATCATGGCTTCGATTTTAGATTTAATAATAATGGCATTCAATTTTTTTTTAAATCGGATACATAACCGGGATTCGAACCTGGTCAATATTCTTGTTGTTTGTTTGTATGGCAACTTTTAAACGATGCGTGATAGGTGGGGGGTGCTCGACCAAATATCATAGAGGGCCCCGAGACAAAACAAAGTACATTAAACAAAATTTAAAATGGCCGAATTTGTTTTTAATTTTTTCAAGTTGGTCCGATATCGCTGAGATTTGGCATGCGGCGAGCCTGGGAGTCCAAAATTACCATGTAAAAAAAAATTTTTGGAAAAATCCAAAATGGCGGCAGACACGGGCAAAGTAAAATTTCCAAGTAGGTTAAGCGAGCCCGAAGGGCGAAATTCAGGCCGGGAGGCCGAAGGCCGACCCCGGCGGAGGGTCGAAGGCCCGGAGCCTCCACCCCGACTCCCAAAACGCGACTCCCAATAGGAAAAGTGTTGGGTCGTGTTTAAGCTCCAACTTCCCCCCCCCCCCCTCTCGTGTGACGCTTCGGGCCTTCGGCCCTACGCGGAGCTCGGCCTTTGGCCTTCGCAAGCCTCGATGCTTCGCCGTCGGGCATTCGGCCCGCCGGCTTCGCTCATCAATACAGTTGACTTGGTAGAACGCTTGGAAGCACCGCATTCACGCAGCTCGGCCTTCAGGCTCGCGTTTTGGGAGTCGGGGTGGAGGCTCCGGGCCTTCGGCCTTCCGCCGGGGTTGGCCTTCGGCCTCCCGGCCTGAAGCTCGCCCTTCGGGCTCGCTTAACCTACTTGGAAATTTAACTTCGCCCGTGTCCGCCGCCATTTTGGATTTTTCCAAAAAATTTTTTTTACATGGTAATTTTAGACTCCTAGGCTCGCCGCATGCCAAATCTCAGCGATATCGGACCAACTTGAAAAAATAAATAAAAAAGTCGGCCATTTTAAATTTTGTTTAATGTACTTTGTTTTGTCTCGGGGCCCTCTATGATATTTGGTCGAGCATCCCCCACCTATCACGCATCGTTTAAAAGTTGCCATACAAACAAACAACAAGAATATTGACCAGGTTCGAATCCCGGTTATGTATTCGATTTAAAAAAAAATTGAATGCCATTATTATTAAATCTAAAATCGAAGCCATGGTTCCTAAGAACAGATTTCGCTATCTCTCATAGTTTCTGACTTCTCCATACTGACCCATTTGGATTGATCACCCTGTATAATAACATAAACAATACCTTTTAAAATGTACTTTGCACAGGCCTTATATACCGGGTGTGGCCTGTAACATGAGCAAAAAATTAAACTGTAGGCTGTACTCCTCATACTGACCAACATTTGTTCAGCAACTTTTAAAAATAACTTGTGGTTTGATTTTTAATACACTTTAAAGTTTATTCTAAGACGCAATGTATTGCGAATTTTGTTATGTTTAAGGCGTGACAAGCAACGTCAATCACAATGATATGGCGTGGCGATGGCGTCCATTGAAGATAATATTTATTTTGTATGAAAAATAGGGAGTCTAAATACTTCATAATTTTTAAAAGTTGTTGAACAAAAGTGTCACCGTTTGAGGAGTACAATCTATGTTTTAATTCTTTGCTCGTGTTACAGGCCACACCCGGTATATATATTTTTACAACAAATATTCACGCACGAAGTTTGTCCAAGGATATTTTCTCTGATAAACTGGTCCAACCTGTACATGCGCGGTATTTTCGTAGCGTAGCGCGTAGTTTCGTAGAGACAAGTGGTTGAAGGCAGAAATCTGGGGTTTTGTAACGGAATATTAACTTAAACTTGTCTCGATTATTTTACGAATTTGGTATGGGGCCTTATGTAATAATATCATTTTAATATTGTATGAAGGTTTATTCATCTATGCTAAAAGTGAGACATTCGTATTATTATCCGTTCAAGGAAAAAAATAAAAATGAATGTATTTTTTGCTGTAACCTGCTTAACACATTCGGTGCGGCAGCGCAAAACTAGGGAATGCAATCCCGACTCGAGATTGCAAATTCGTGATCCCGCGGGATTAGAAATATCAATCCCGCGGGATCCCGGAATTTTCGGGATCTCGACTAGATTAAAAAAAAGTAAAATTCGATTGAATTAAAACGATAATAACGGCATGTTTGTGATGGTGACGTTAATTAAAATAACATATTAATATACAGAAAACAAAAACCTTTATTCTTTAATATCATTAACTAAATCATCATCAGTTTTCCTTGGAAATTAACAAAGGTACTTAATCAAAACAATAAGTATAACTGTAATAAGAATCAAAACAATAAGGAATTAGAGAGTATTACAGGTGATTTTGTAAGTGACTTCTTAAAAAACAAAGGGTATTAAGAGTGTTATCTGCTAAACGGCATCTTACATCCGTTGTAATGTACCCAGCTGCTGAGAATGCCCTCTCCGACTCAACACTGGTTGGCAACAGCGTGGCGAAGCAATTATATGCAAACTGCAAAAATCTCCCCCTTGTTCCTCCACAAGTCCACACTCAAATAAATCCATTTCCTTTTTTATGACAGACTCTAATCTGTCTAAGCTCGTGAATACACGTGTAAAGGGACTTTTAGATGCTCGCAGAGTTTGTTCTAATTCCTCTTTAACTGACATATTAGTTTGTACAGCAGTAGCACGTAAATTCAAATCTTCTGCAATCATTGAAAGAGGCAAGTCATCTTCGTTTAATACTGCCGTATTAATCTCTGCTTGGTTCGGTTCTTTACGATATAATCGTGTGATTATATTTTTAATTTCCTTCCTAATTATATATTTGCTTGGGCCCCGCTTGCGCCCCGAGTGGACGTGTGTAGCGTCGCTGACGACTGCCGCCCAATCCCGTCAATCCCGAACGGGATCCCGTCATATTATGCGTCGGGATTGATCCCGAAAAATTACACGGGATCTCGCGAGATCGGGATCCCGCGGGATCGGGATTGCATTCCCTACGCAAAACCCAAACTTACTGCCAGTGCGTTACGAGTCATATACTTCCCGTATTGAGAAAGCCAGATTTGCGGCACGACCTACATTTTCCAGTACCATGTCCTGACTTTAAAGGTCCCTACAGACCTGGAATGTAATCGATTTGGACTAAAAGTAATTCTGATCAATAGACTATATCCTTGTGTATATACAGCTGCCGTCCCCCCGGAACTGTATACAATTCCAAAAGATATAGGCATTTTGCAAAACTCTTAATTTTACGGGAATATACTTCCCCTGCCGCACAGGCCGCATATAACACTAGTGATGGGATACTAAAGAATCGATAACGACTTTTATAATCGACAAAATATTTACTATCATCGTCGTGTCTGTACGTAATCAAAACAAATATTATTCATCCTCATATAATTTTAAACATGGGTCGGACTTTAGAGTAGGTAAATTTCAATATAGATGTCAATAGTCTTGAATTGTCGCATTAATAAAATGTCGTATCGACGCGGAAACGTGAACAATGCGCAGCACTATGACCAATCTGAGCGCTGCGTACCCTCCTTTCGGTGCGGTACGGGGTGATGGAGTATGGACGAATAGTACCCGTGCCGCACTAAAGAAAAAAAAATACCTTTCAGTGCGTTACGCAAAAATACTTCCCGTTCATTTTTTCTTTTGTAATAGAATATACTTGAAGTAAGAATATCGGGAGTATAGTCATCTTTTTCTTACTCACACGAGAACATAGAAAAACCACCGCCGCACCGGGGGTAAGACAAGCGCAGATAGCTGCCGCACCGGCTGAAAGTCAAATACGGCCAAATGCTTCCCGTAACGCAGCGAAAGTGTTAGCTTTAACCAGTGTTCAATGTATAGGTTATTGTATGTCTTGAAAACCACTCATTTTCCGTTCCCTTTTGAAAATTTGGGGTACTTGAAGTGGTAAAACATATTTTTCATTATTAAAAGTAAAATAAATACAAAAAGAATTTTTCATTATCTTTAACCTGTCGATGCCACTTTCTTGAGAATCACTCTAAAACTAGTGATATGCTCAGGGTATGAATCGCGACAGTTAATTTATTATTTTTTCCACATTTACTTCAGTTAATGGTAACAGAGCGCAATCATGGCCCTTTTGAGTCAAAACAGAGCGCAATCATGGCCCTTTTGAGTCAAAAGGGCCATGATTGCGCTCTGATGATGTCAAAAGTTTTGACACATAATGCCATAAACGCAAAACGCCATATTGTCTCGACTCTTCTCTTTCCGAAAAGATTCTAGTCGTAAATGTACTCGTACCTGTTTGACCTCTTTCATCGGTTTCTGAAGTGTTACAAAAACCGACATCTCTCGCCGGATTCTCACAAGTGTCACGAGTCACGAACTAAATAAAGCGAGGCTAAATATTTTATCTGTACATAAGCAGCATTGATTTTTTATAAGCCTAATATCATTTGTTCATTCAATTTAATGGTTGATACAATGGGCACGTAGAAAATATTTGTTTTCTTAGGTAGGTAGGTATTCTAACAATTAAGTTTACTTATCGCAATAAAACACAAAAATTTCAGTGAAATAATATGGAAATAACAAACTTCAATTGATAGTTCAGTCGAGAACCTTTATAAAATATGTACATTCGTAATTGTGGATAAGTACCTACTACTTAGTATTGGGTCCTTACCTATGAAATTGGCGTTTTTGTTCATAGATATAAGTCTGATCCTAGTTTTTTTTTTTTACAAAAGTACATACACAATTACAATAAAACTACAATATGATTTCGCCAAACTGCTTGACAGCAATTAATTGTTATTTTTTATTGTTAAGTGTTCAGAATTAAGCCTTGAAAATAGGTCTTTTCATGTGCTGTCGGTTCGAGTATTAAAATTACTTATATATTTCTAATGGTACCAATTTTCAAGAAATGGAGATATTGAAAACATACCTTAAAGGTGTCAAAAATTACTGGAAAAATTTTGTTTGGTTTGAATTAGCCATCAAAAAAATATCCGCAAAATTAATTGTATGGAAATTCGTGTTTCGTTGAAATTCTCCGAACAAAACGCCAATTTCATAGGTAATGACCTAATATTTGACCTATAATAGTGATCGCTAAAAGCAGTAAATATTTATTTGGTTTGATAATCTTTGTATTTTTAAGTTACTCGTACTTACCCTTGTCATTATTCTACAATAAAGTAAGTAAAATATAGTATGTTTATAAAAAATAAATAAATAAATTTAGCTTTACTCCGTATATTTGTTTTTATGTATATGTTACCGTAGTACAAACCGTATGTAGTCAAAACGCGTTTTCACTGAGGCGATACGGAAAACTACTTTTACTTAGGGCATACTGAAAATTCCTGGACTGGCCACTTAGAAAAAATAAGTCGTCTCATACATCAGAATCCAGAAACTTTCAGTATGGCCCACGTAATTAGTTAATATTAGTTTTCCGTAAGACCTAAATGAAAATTAGTTTTAACTGGGATTATTCAGTCAAAACTAGTTTCCGCAGTGCCTGGCGAGCGAAAGGTATACCTCTCTTTACTAATAAAATTGTAATCATAATTCACTTAAGTTAAGTTCGACACATACTGTACAGTGTACACTATCATCACGCTCTTCCTTCTTCTTCTGTGTACAATCAGAGGCTTTATGACCGCATGGTTGTTTTCTTTATGTTCATCTTTATGTAGTTGGTTGTTTTAAATAGAACATTCATATAAAAAATAACCAAATATATAAGTAATCGCGCCGTACAAATTGGTACAACGTTATCTTTAAGTCGCACTAGGTAATCCATTTTCTGTCTGATGATTAGTAATCACTTTCTTTGAAATGTACGCTATAAATTCGCGTGCTTGGGTTAGGGAACCAATCTGGTTCCTGCCTCTCTAAAGTAACAGCATTTGTCCAAAAAATTTTCTGTTCCAGGTCCTTTGGGAAACTAGAATAAATAAAACAGAAAGTTTACCGGCAAGAAATTACACCGTTCTTAATATTTTACATAAAAACAGATAATCGGAGTTTCTTGTTACTTTAATAAATAGATATGTTGCATAACGCTATCCCCATTCTGCCACCCCGTATCAAACAGGCATAAGGCATTATGAAACCAGTATAGAGTTACGACATTTGGTTTAGCGTAAGTCTACAACAGTCTGTTAATTTAAATAATTATATATCATGTTCAGGAATTACACTTACACAAACCAATTAATCCCATCCTTGTTCTTGTGTTTTATTGAATTCTTGCAGCACCATTTTACCGCACAAGAATTTTATGTGGCTTTTTTATAGCCTGTATTGTGTCCTACTGCTGGGCAAAGGCCTCCCCTGTCTTCCGCCACTCGTCACGGCTTTGTGTATGTTCCTGCCAGTCGTCACAAAATGAGTCCAGGTCGTTTCGCCATCTCGTTTTTGGCCTACCTCTGCCTCGGGTGAACTGTGGTGCCCATTCGGTAGCTATTTTGGCTCATCTGTCCGGATGCATCCTACAGATGTGCCCCGCCCAATCCCATTTGAGCTTGGCGGCCTTTACACCCACATCTGCGATACCAGTTTTGGAGCGCAGCTCTGTGTTCCTTATCCGTTCGGTTCTACGGACTCCGAGTAAGTATGCTGCGTTCCATTGCTCGCTGGCAAATCACTACAAGTTATGAGTAGAGGCAGTTGTTACAGTTGTTAACAGTGGTCAAAAACTCGCTTGTTAAGTACAAATGTATGGCAAAGTTATTTATTGTCATAACATAATTAATTAGTCAGCGGCGTGGCATTGGCAGCACTGTCGAAATGCCAACTTGACATTAATGCGTATACAAGCGGCAACCATTTTGAAATACAAAATTCGTGTGCAAACATACTGCAAATTAATAACAGTTTTCTAAAATTGAGTTGAGCACATTTGCTTCTCCTTTTTATTGTTTGTACTTTGAATTTTCTGTGATAGAGACTCGTGTGGTTGTGTTTGAGATAGAGTTTTTGTGGTGTTTTTGAAAAAGAAACCGTACTGTTTTAAAATAGTAAAAATGGCCAGCAAAACCGATATTGTGAAATATGCGGTGTCTGATAAATCACTCAAGCAGGATTCTTTGCCAGATTTCCCAAGGATGAACAGAGGTAAGTCCACAAGTTCCGAAAATACAACTACCAGGGAATGCATGAAATTATTTTATTAAACATTTTGATTTATCAGCCGCGTAAGCTGAAGGCCGACCGAGACGCCGGTTTGAATCCGGTCTCCGCCACTCCGTAATACCGTAATAGGAGGAACAAGCACGTACTGCTCGCCCTAAGTGTTGGTCAAAGACTTCCCAGGCATTCAAAGATAGCGTCTATTTCAATTTATAAGTTCCTAAAAATGTTATTTGCTACTTATGCGATGTGTTATTTGAAATTTAAATTGCTATGTTTGCTACCTGTAAGTCTCTTCTAATAGCTTGTGCAGGGTACTTAATAGACCTACACAACACACATTGTTTATCATCATCTCTGTAAACTGCATTTTTATTCAAGTATGACCTTTTATTACTACATATAAAGGCTTAGGTGTTATTCAATTTCATATTTTAGTTATCTGTAGTCCTTCATGAACAAAATGTCCCAATCATTTTACAGCACTTACTTACTCCTACATACTATCTTCCTCTTATGTTTGCAATACTTATTGATTTCATTTACCTACATAATTTGTGCCCCTCAAGTCGGCTTGTAAGTTTGTGATTGTCGATTTTGAATATTCTTTTTCGATTTGTTATAATTCCTCAAACATTTTCTTCGTAATATTGTCAATATTTAGAGCTAAAACTTTAGTTTGTTTCACATTGTTGGTGAGGGCACTGATGTTTCCTGTTACATAATTAATTGAAGAATTGTTTCTCACAGACTGCCTTTCCCTGGGTAACTTTTTGTAAAATAATATGAAAACTTGGCAAATAATGATATGGTGGATATTTATGGTGATCAGCCTTCAATGGCCACTTTTTAGTCGGCTTGTAAGTTTGTGTTTGTCTATTTTGAATATTTTTTTTCTATTTATTCTAATTCCTCGAACATTTTCTTCGTAATATTGTCAATATTTAGAGCTAAAACTTTAGCTTGTTTCACACTCCTGTTCGTGAGGGCACTGATGTTTCCTGTTACAGAATTAATTTGTGGTACTTAGATGACGGCTTCCTTGGTGGAGACGCACTAACCGTCCCACAAGATTTACAATCTATCATAGATACATTTGCGAAAATCGGTCTTGCATTAAATTTTACTAAATGCGAAATTTTTATTCCAGATCACGTTCCAGTAAACACAAAAAAAGATATACTAACGAATTTTAACGCAGTTTTACCTAATATTTCCGTTCATTCCAAAACATCACTCACACCCTTTTAGGCTCACCAATTTTTGACGAATCAATTGCACCAGTAAATTAAATTTATTCAATAATACATCAGACATTAAAATAAACCCCCATAAGGCCCTTTTCATCATCCGTTTTTGCTTATTTACACCCAAATTCATGTATTTACTCTGCAGGTGCCCAATTTGGAAATTTCCGTCCATCCTGTCTACCATCGACACCTCCATTCAGGCAACTCTTCCCAAAACTATCAACATTCATCTCGACACTAGTTCATGGACCCAAGCTGTTCTCCCCGTAAGGCTTGGTGGACTGTGTGTTCGCACCTCGGCCAGTTCGGCTCTACCCGCGTTCCAGGCCTCTGCATACGGCTCGCTGTCTCTCGTCGGTTTTATTTTAAACCGGTCTTCGATACCTGACGATGATAGCGAACCTGAAGGAGGCCAGGGAGGCCTGGTGTGAATCATGCCCGAGTGCGGACATTCCAGTTGCCCGTCATTGTCAGCGGGATTGGGACTCCCCACGTCTAAAGACAGCCCATGCCTCACTCATCGAACAAAGCAGCCGATTATGAACGTACGCGCATTCTGGCAGTTTCGGCCCCCGAGTTGCGCCACTGGTTAAAAGATCTCCCATCTAGACAGGTCGGCACTGTTCTGGATCCAAGTAGCTTAAGGATATCAATATGTTTGAGGCTTGGGTCCAGAATATGTGTTCCTCATACGTGCGTCTGCGGCAGGGATGTGGGACAGTTGGGCCGCCATGGCGCTCATGTTCAAGAAGCGCCGGCCGAATATTCCGCCACAGAACTATTAACGATTTGGTCCGTCGCGTGCTTGCCACCGTGTCTGTGCCTACGGTTTTAAAACCCGTAGGCATGGCAAGGGATGACGACAAGCGTCCTGACGGAGCAACGTTGGTGCCGTGGAAATTAGGATGGGCCCTGGTGTGGAACGCAACATGTGTCAACACCGTTGCACAGTCCCACTTTCAGGGGACCTGCATTCGGGCCGGCACTGCGGCTGACCAGGCCCAAATACTCAAGCGCCGTAAATACTCGGCGTTGCTTAATTAGTATACTGACGATACGGTTGAATGACGTTTGAACATGTGTCTGTCTCTTTCGTTTCATTCTTTATGGTTTGTGGAAAAGGTGTGATTTTATGACGGCGTATGTATGAGAATTATACAGAGGAGATTCAAGGAGCTGGTGCAACAACGCAAATTTTTAGCATTGTAACATCGGGTTTCTTGAAGCCTGGGAGCTCTACTACAAGGATCAGAAGTCAAACTGCGGTCTAATAATTATTATGCACTGTTCTAGATACCCTACACTAACTGTACATAAAACGATAAACATATTTACCCTCCTTTGCGTCTGGCAGGCGGGTAAAAAGAGGCTAAATTAAAAACGGAAAAATAAAGTGTCCCCATCAATCTTCCCTACTACGGACTGCGCATACTTTCGATATTAATCACACAGTATATTGGAGATTACTGTACCTATTTTTAAAAACTATGTTCAGTTAAGCTCAAACGGAAATTAAAATACTCGGCAATATTCTCCATAGCAAAGGCATGCCATCGCCACATCACCTGTAGTAGTAAATATACCTACCGACCAGATTTTTGTTTTACTAATTGTATTGCTAAAACCTTTTAGCTTAAAAGCATTTCCGCATATTTCGATACTGGCAATTGTTAATTAAAATAAGTATTAGTGGCGGACTTGTTTCATAATTATGAGCGTCAGACTCAGTAACACTGAGTCTTTTGTAAACCAGTGCATTTTGTAGAGGTAGGAACTTTTTATCCTGCGAGCCGGCTTAAACACTCAACTACTAAATGAAACAAAGCCTATTTAAATTTGCTTGATTTCACAATACTATAATAAGGCCTACTCCGTAAAGAATTTACCAAATTCAAATCCCTATTAATGGTATCGAAGACGACTGAATCAAGATTTCTTTTTCTATAAGTTATTGAAAATTTATTTAAAAATAAGTATTATTCATCAGTGAATTCATCATTCTCCATTTCTCCCTGCTCCTGTAGTAAGTTTTGTTGTAGGCCCTCCATCAATTTCGTCATACATTGGACAGTGTCTTTTGACATATTCTTGGTTTGAGTTCTATCAATAACTAACTTTTTTTTTAATATTTTTGATGCCTATTGTTCTTATTATTTTAATGAAAGAATTCCTTTGACACTCAACCCCCATACCGTTCAATAGGTCAATACTGTACGTCTGTTGAATCAAAATGAGATATTATAGTGTTTTGCGTAGAGATCTAACATGAAAATATGGTGCGAAACTTAACCTACAACCGACATCGACTACAGGGTTATTTAGGAGACGCAAGTAGTACCAATTTTAAATACGGATTCAGTAATTATAATCTACTGTTTCGTACCAGTATGAGGTAGAATAAGTTAATTTTTTAGGGCTAAAAAAAAGTTTTTAATTATTTACGACATGCACGGCCAAATCTACAGTTAGACTACTTCCGTAAAAATATCGATTATTTCATTAGTTGTTGTACACAAGATCCTGTGTATGTAGGGTTGGTCATTATCATGTCACCTGAATCAATCTAGTCACATTGTTTAGGGTTGCATCCGTCCGAGTTTTCCCGGTTTTGTCCTAGTTCAGAGGACCACTCCACTTCCACTCGTTATTAACGTATGGAATAGACCTATGGGGTGACGCCGCGGAGCGCGAAAGGGTATTTAAACTACAGAAGCGTGCAATTCGTGTAGTCGCTGGTGTCAAATGGGACCACCCAGCCAAAGAACTGTTCACCAGTAACAAAGTCCTAACACTACCCTGCCTTTATATCCTAGAGGTAGCCAAACAGGTAAGGTTTAATTTCGAACAGTTCCAGTCTAATGGTGAGGAACCCAAATACAACTTTAGGCACCGCCACGAACTCCGTCCACCACGCACACGGCTAGCTAAATCTAGAAAATGTCTGCACACAATTGGCCCGAAAATCTACAACCGAGTCTCTGAAGACATAAAAACTGCGAATAGCAATAACACATTCATACTCAAACTTAAAAAATACCTAGTCTCTGCTGCCTACTATTCATTGAATGAATTCTTCGAATAGGTGAATTTATAATAATGTATGCACTTCTTGCTTAATTTTAATAATGAAATGTATTATGTAAAATAATGTATTATAAATATAGAATAGTAATGTACCGAATAATATGACGTGTAAAATTGTATTGGTTTTATGAATAAATTATTGTATTGTATTGTATTGTATTAATATATCGAATAGGCCTTAAAACATTTTTATTGAATGTTTTTTACTAATATTAATAACATTGAATGTACTATTATTGATGATATTGTTCTTATTTCCTTCCTTCTATTTGTTCGGATTTTTGCTAGTTGTTAAGCTTTTTTTTATGTATGTTCCATGATTTCTTGGCTGGGCCAATCTGCCAAAATTCTGATTTGTTGAAAGAAGAAGAAGAAAACCGTTTATTCAGATAAAGCATACATTACAAAAATTCAGAACCTATTAAGACGTAGGTACTTAAATAAAATATAGTAACGGGGTGCGCTTAGGGTACAGCAATGTGTGAAATAGTGAATGGGCTGAAACTCAGCATAGTGTTGCAATTTGATACTGTATAAAGAACTTGCAACGATGTTAATTCCATCTTAGTCTTAACGTTACACAAACAAACGCTAATAAAATTATAGTCTTCTAAATAAAGTAAAAATAAAAACCCGATAGATAATTTTAACATTTTATCTGGTTTTTGCGCATAGATATATTTTATATGATCAAGTACGTTTTTTAAGATAAAATATATTTGTAAGCTGTACTGAACAAAGGTCCCGCACCTTACACGCTACAGTCCTTACGACAAATTTCCATATAGCCAGGTAATGTCTCGCGTGGGATGCGAAATTATTAAAACCCTCGATTTTAAGGGTATCCACATCACAATGGCTTTCTCTTCGTGTGTTATACAATCGACTAGCTTTTGTCCTCTTTTCATTCTCTCAAATGTTGGTTTGTCTGGGTCTGGAGTTTAAAGCATAATTAATTATTGTTGCTGACATATGTTTCTTTTGTAATGTGGAAATATTATAGGTACTCGTAAGTACATATATCAATTACGAAACTTTACCCCGTGTTATGTTAAACAATATGTTATAAGTACTTAAAAAATAGTACGAGTAACTACTAGAATAAGTACATAAATTTATAATATGGGTGCATATTAGTACATACTTACTTACATGGGTCCTGGTAACACTTTCATCAACACATCCACTTTCAAATTTAAACTGTCTTGACACATATTTACTAACATTAAACAAATTTTACGGTTTAACTCACGTGTTATTAGTCACTCGCGCGACATGTTGTTAGTGCTTGAATAAGGAGACCTAGGCTCTCCGAAACATGTCGCATGAGTGACTAAAAACCCCTAAGTTAAACCGTAAAATGGGTCCATATTGGGTTGCATACAAGTTTAAGACATATCAATGATGCGCATAACAACTTGTGTCATAATCATCATTGCGCATACAAATGAAAAGTCATATTATATTGTGTCATACATTTTTGGCCATAATATTTGATGACATACTCAGCAGTTGTCATATATTTTTTGTGCATATAGGTTTTGATTATAATTAATCAAATGCCATACCAGCTAAAAGCATATTTTATCGATTCCTATAATGTTTTTACGTATAACATTTTGTAGCATAATAATTTTCAACCATAATGCCATTACATAAATAATTTAAGAAACTAATTTTAGGCTCTCATCAACTCCTCGAAAAAACCTTTTCCCTTATCTCCGTGCAAACACTTAATTCGACGGAGCCCCGCTCACGCGGGGCTCCTATTTCTGCGTGGTTTGCCCTTCGGGCATCTAAAGAAACCTAACGAACCTAACCTACCTACTATGACTAATTAGTTTCTTTTATAAAACCGTTTCTCCTACTGCAGAGGGCTCCTCTCCTTCATGCTTTGTAACATTTATGAAAAAATCATATTATGACCACTAAATATATGACTTAATTTTTAGGGTTCCGTACCCAAAGGGTAAAACGGGACCCTATTACTAAGACTTCGCTGTCCGTCCGTCCGTCCGTCCGTCCGTCCGTCCGTCCGTCTGTCACCAGGCTGTATCTCACGAACCGTGATAGCTAGACAGTTGAAATTTTCACAGATGATGTATTTCTGTTGCCGCTATATCAACAAATACTAAAAACAGAATAAAATAAATATTTAAATGGGGCTCCCATACAACAAACGTGATTTTTGACCAAAGTTAAGCAACGTCGGGAGTGGTCAGTACTTGGATGGGTGACCGTTTTTTTTTGCTTTTTTTTTTTGCATTATGGTACGGAACCCTTCGTGCGCGAGTCCGACTCGCACTTGCCCGGTTTTTATGTCTATATTAATACTATGCACTGCAGTACTTCGAAGGAAAAACATTTATGGATATCAAGCAGATGACTTAAAATTTTATGCTAATTAAATTAATGACTATAAAAATTATGACTTAACTCATTTATGACAAAAACCCAGTTATGCTCAGGAATAATTCTGACTAAAGATTTTTATGACTTACAATTTTATGCATAAAGTGTTATGACAATTAAAAATATGACAAAAGTTTTTATGCGACCAGAGGGAGTCCCCCGTAAAATTAGTTTAACATCCACTTTCATACGCATAAATAGTACAAAGTAGATGATGTCCACAACCCCTTCCTTCTCACACACCCACTTGGATTTCTCGCTCTCCATTTCAAGGAACAGGTTAAATTGAAAAAAATATATGACTTCGGTTGGTAATCCTTTACGGTATACTAGACAAGCTCTGGCTCTTATTTTCTTGAAAGAATTAACTATTATATGGTTTAAAAAAACTTGTTAGTTAGGTTTTTAGAGCTAACATTTTACGCGTCTTATTGGTTCACTAACAATAGAAATCGAAGCTGATAAAGAAGGGATGACCGTATGGTTACGGGTAGATTGTAATATTCCCTCTGTCACGCGACATAACTCGCTCGGATCAATAAACCCGATTGGAGCCGATCAAAAGGTGCGGGTGTTATCATCCATGGGTAATCAATGGCGATCCAGTAACACGTTAACCCTTTTGCGCGTTCACGTGAAAAATGAATCGTGTTTAAGATCGTCATTGCACGTGGCTGAATTCGTAAATTTCCGAACCCTCAATTCACATATTCATTCATCTGCGCAAAAAAGTGTACTTACACGTCATGCATGTTTACCTATTTATGTAAAGTGCATCCCAGACACTTTTTACGGTATCAGCATCGCTCGTCTTATTCTTTTTTCTTATCATTCTTCATTCGTCACTCGTTCCTTACTCGTCTTGTTCGCTGTTTGTCACTATCTTCTTTGGTAATATTAATTAACTCGTCTTTCTCTTATTTAATATAATTATCTTATTCGTTTTCCGTCATGGTCTTCCTTAGTCTCTTACGTCATTTGTCTCTATCGTTTTTAGGGTTACGTAGTCACCTAGAAACCCTTATAGTTTCGCCATGTCCGTCTGTCCGTCCGAGGCTTTGCTCCTTGATCGTTAGTGCTAGAAAGCTGCAATTTTGCATGGATACATAAATCATGCATGTCAACAGAACGGTAAAATTAAACCTACAAAATAGTTATTTGTACAACAAGAGATCAAAGTTTGATATTTCTTCGAGTGCTTATTTTGAGTCCCGTGCAAGCGAAAGATTCTATAATCTCTCGCTACGCTCGTGAATCTAATTTAGAATCTTGAGCGTAGTAAGGAACTCAAAAGCGCACGAGATGTAAATAACTTTGATCTCGTGTAGTACACAAAATTTTTCACCTGAGCAGTGAGAACATAGCTATTAGACAACTTGAATAATGTAATCCTTCTTCATCACTTAATACTTGCACTCATGTTTTCTTAAGATATACAAACAATTAAGTTTAATTACCGCAATCGAACACAAAAACAAAACGTAATAATAAATTTCAGTAAAATAATATGGAAATAACGACCATTAGCTGACACTTCAATCGACAACTTTTTTTGTAAAAAAAAAGCCTTGTAATATACGGTCCGAATTGCAGATACCTACTATTTGTCAACTATGGTAGAAATTTTCTTAAAAGAAAACAATTAATTTTGCGTGATAATCTGTGTATTTTTTGAGTTCATTATTTTAATTGTACAATAAAATACCTAAAATAATTATAGTATTTTATCAGTTTTTGGGTCATTCCACCGTTTCGGGTGTTACACTTGAACTCTTAAAATAAGGTTTTATTCGATATTGTAACAGGAACTAGGAGGTTATAACTATTGATTCATCTACTACTTTGATAATATTTTCTTTTCCTGTACACACATAATTAAAGTATAAGAGCAATAACGAGAGAATCACTAAAAAGTAGCTGTTTCGGGCGTTACGGGAATTGGCCTATACCTTCGGACCATCAGTACCAAAATGCATAATTTAGCGAATTTTGTCAAGTAACCTCCAGTTTTATTTATGTCAAGTAATAATAGTTAGTATAGTCTACTGAAACACCGAAGTAACACTTAGTATCACTTTTCAATTAATTTTAATAAAATAAATTACCTGTTTCGGGTGTTACTCATGGTTCGTTTCGGGTGTTACGAGTACGAAATTAAGACAGATTTATACGAAATTATGGCTCATTTTATTTAAATTATTGTCTTTTTAATAAATTCGATTAAAAACATAAGTAATAAATGCTGAATTATTATAAAATACATTAATCTTAACAATAAAAACTGTTTCTCGAAAATATCATAATTATTTTTCTTTCGATGCGAATATTACCGAAAATATTCACTTAATCAAAAAATGGTCGATGGTGACACCTATTCATTTTAAAAGATCTATCCAACGACACCCCACGTCACAGGATTAAAGTCGCAAAAAAATTAAAAATATTTTGTACAGGAGCAAACCTAAAAAAATTTTTTTTTGTAATTTTTGTGTTACTACTTTGTCGCCATGATTGATTTATGTATCCATGACAAATTGCAGCTTTCTAGCACTAACCATCACGGAGAAAAGCCGGGGACGGACAGGCGGACGATCAACACGTTTCGGGTGTTACACAACTTCAAACTTTAAAACATACGACTAAAGCAGACGCTAAAACAACAACTATTACACATTTGTATAGGTTCACATCATAGCCTTTCTTTGGCAAAACATGTTTGGCTATAGTTAATTACGGGAAAAGTTACACATACTTTTATCTCTTTTTCGTTTCGGGTGTTACTTTGAGACCACAGTCTAGAATACTCTTCTAAAAACCGATTAATCCATGCTTTTTAATATTTTTAAAGACAAATTATAAAATTACGATATTTTACCTGAAATAACTGCGGGAAATTTGTAACAGTTTACAGTTACTTTCTTTTTAATTAGTCTTGCCAATATCGCTGTATAAAATTAGTTTTACGCCTATCATTTAAACGTTGCGATCGAGTACATGAAAAACATGTAAAAATTGTTTTTTTTTTCGGTTTTTTTTCTGACATGAAGGATTGGTATGTTTTCTATGGAAATAGGTTAGTGTTGACTTCTTAAACTAATTTTCATTTTTGAACCCTTGGTAGCGTTTATTATGGAATGACCCTTTTATCAAATCTTAAACTTTATTTTTATTAATTAATTATTAAGAATTCATACTCGTACGTGGCGTGGTTTGGAACGATGCGGTCTGAAGTTTTCGGGGGTCTATTATAAACCCTCAATATACCGTTGAATGTCGTTTTAACTTTTTTTTGTCTGTTTCTTTTGCTAACAGTGTGAAAGGGACAGAGATAATAGAATAATAGAAGTATTTCGAACTTGTATTAGACCCCGCATGTTGAAATGACATTTACTATAAAGGTCAACTTGAATGTCATTTTGTCTCACTCAGTGAGCAAAATCGTATTTTCGTGTATGTGTGTGTGAAATGTAAAATCGTATAATCGTATTTTGCTCACTGTTTTTAAGAAGCAAAGTACCCTTGTTCGAGCTGCTGAAGTGAAAACAATATTTTTAGGGTACCTCCCATACAAAATGATTTTTTAATATTTTTTTTAGTTAGATTTTTCATATAATAAGGGTCTTTATACCATTTTTTGATTAAGTTTATATTTTCCCTCCCTGCCTCTAACTTTTGAACCATAGGTCCAAAAAATATGAAAAAAATAAAAAAAAAACTTAAGGCGCTCTTATACACGAGTTTTACGTTTTCGAGGGGGTGAAGCAGACGAGTGGTAGAACGGGCAGGCGGGCGCCCCGCGCGGCGCACCGCACCATTCCCGCGCAGCACGTCTACGTCCTTATTCTGACGACATCGGTATTCTGAATTGTCAGTTCCGGGATTTTTTCCGGCACTTAATATTGAATAAGATTTATTAGCAAATTCGTATTTTGACGAGTACTTAATGAAAATAAAAATGGTAGGCAAGACGGCAAGTGTAGATAATTATTAATTGTAAACAATATGAGAGTATACCGCGACAAACTGAGAATCTAGTCAAATGATACCAAATTATTATGAGACATAGTACTTACTAATAGACCTTAAAAATGTAATAGAGTTAGACCAAGAAAAGTCTGCAACGATTTTGATTGCACACGCAGTGCAAGTGTTATTTTAAACGTCAAACTTCTATGAAATTATTAATAACACTTGCACTGCGTATGCTATCAAAATCGTTGCAGACTTGGTCTCAACTGTAATTATTTCAAAAAAATATCAACTTTTGAATAGAGAGTATTACTGCAATGTTCTGCCGCCAGAGTGCAGCACTAATTTGTTTAGTAAGCCATAGAGTAACTTATACATACTAGGCCTTAAACAGTTTTTTGACAAGTTTTCACTATGACATTGATGCACCAAGGCGGTTTGTTTACAGGTGGCCTACCGCGAAATGCGAAAATCAAAATTTATTTATCTGCCTCTCTATCGATCGAATACACAAGAGTGATAGAGAGGCAGAAACTGAACTTTCGATATTGTCGTGTTTCACGGCAGGCCATGTGATTGACCTAGTGACGCATGATGTCATGATGTGTCATTATGATGTCAATGAGGTCTGTTTACTGTATGTGCTAGTGGTGCAACCTACGCAGAGCTTTGCCTAATATTCCCTATTGACGAGTAAAAGTCGAGTAAATTGCATTTAAAGTTTGTAATGGCAAAAAAACACTTCTACTTGGAAATTCAAGTGAGTTAATAGCTCAAGGAAAGTAAAAAAAAATGCGGAAATACCCATAGAGTTATATATTTGACAGAGGGAATGTCACTTAAGACAAATTGTGACACTGCAATGGCGGACGGTTTGAAAGTGTGCGTGTAGACGAGTGATACTCGTACCATGTAACACAAATTGTCCCCTAATGGTAAAACAATTATTTTCAATATCGTCCTTGTTTTCAAATATGAAAGTAGGACAGTTTTACGTTAGACAATAAAAAAGTGTGTAGCTAACTGATTTTATAGGTCTTGAAAATGCGCATTACTTGCAAATTACATGCAAATTACTTTGTGCAAAAATTATTTGCAATACCTAATGATATTTAACTTGTAACACATCTGATTTTATACAAAAAATAAATATAAGGTAAATGTACTAGTGCTCGACATGTTAATGTCCAATAGATGACACCTTGCTGTCACCTCTATTGACAATGGTTTAAGTTTCAAGATGACATGTACTGGACTGGGACCGCGTCGAGCACCATGAGTATGTTTACCTTACATACGTTAACTATCAAACATTATTCATGTAAACGTCTTTAATTTCCTTTAGTTTAAAAATGCAAAATCAATAATTTAGCTATTTACCTAAATATCCTAAATTATCTCTTATATACATAATGATATAATAAGAAGGGCATCAATTACCCTACTTTCGGGAAATTACCCTATTCAACTTACTGGTCACATTCCTGTTTCGCATTTATAAACAATGAAATATGGAGATTTTATGTACTATACCGTGATAATTGATAAAATTAGCTATGAAAGTTATTCCGTCACTTTTTTTCTTTCGATCGGTACAATTCTTGCAGGATTTAACTACGCATGCCGGCATATTTTACATTTTTCGTGGACAAATTTACTTCACTGACGTTTCGATACGTCTGACGGCAAATTGGTGGATGAGGGCATTGAGATAACTGTCAATGTGTGTGTGTCACGCGTAAATACAAGGAAATTGGTGGATGATGGAATCACAGTTTTTGTCTTAGCAAAACTACGTCCGTAGTATTCTAGGTCCATGGAAATACCTTGTGGTGTCCAGATAACATACTAAAAGTCCTCGAGGGTAGCGGGTGTGCTGAGGGTGTAGGGGGAGGGTGGGGGGGGGGGGGGGGGTGAAGATACCTCTTTTCATATTTTTGCTCAGATCTCTAATATCTTAATTTTTTTAATTTTATAAATTATATTTGTAACAAAACAGAAAGGTTACTTGTCTTGTATTCCTTTATTAGCCTTATTTTATATATTAGGACTATATCACGAAATCAATCAACATTTGGCATGATGTGCCACATCCCTGTAGTTGCAGGCGTCCATAGGCTAGGGTGAATGCGGGTCGTATGCTTGCTTGCCACCGGTGTGGTATATAAAAACAACTGTATCAAAAATGTCTATAAAGCATTTTTTGGAATAAAGTTCCATATCGCACGGTACGAACTTGGCGGATGGAGGCTAGGCGAAAAAAAGTGTAAGAGTTTTCCGTCACGAGTTTCCGTCACGACTCTTTCTTAACTTCGTTTCAACCGAGTATTCCACGACACACACGCATTTTGTTTTATTACGAAAAAAGTTTAGAGTGATCAATTTTATTGTACTTACTTACACTTATTTTCCTTAGGATGTAAATACCTAATCCAATTAAACACAAAACCATTACAGCCATTTTTCGACCACTTCCACAAAAGCGCATGTAGGTAAATCGGAAACTAAAAGTGGTGAAATGGTTACCACCATACATTAAACACTCCCACATATTTAAAACCCGTATATCTATGTTTAAAAATGATTCAATTTGATTAATGTAATAGCTCTTTAAAATATGTTTACACAATTTATCAATCGTGACTGAATTCCGCATTGGTTAGATGCTTCGAGCAACACCGGCTTCCGACACATCGGAAGGGAGGGGCCCAAGCGATATCTCACCGTACAAATCTTTCTGCCATTTTTCGCGGGGGGAAAGGTGCACACAGTCGCACTTCTCACACACATACAAAATCCAATCTGTAATGACGACACAAATACATAGAAAATGACACAAGTCAAAGACAAATCTTGCAAACCTCGATCTCTTTTTGTGTACGGACGAGTGACAAGTGTCACAACACGCACACTAACACATTTTTGTTGAAGTATGTTATTGTATTCTGAGAGATGAGAAGTCGGATTTGTCACTCGACCGATCCGCAATTTGTACTGAGCGAGCAAAATCGATAAATCCAACAATTACATGAGACTAAAATATAATAATTGTGTTTGAATGTAATTAAACGTATGATATGTAAAAAAAATATTACATGTGAAATGAAACACTTTCTTTTTGTAAATTTGATGTCCCCGACCTCTTTTTACAACAAAAAACCGAGCAAACAGGCATTTTTGTGCAGCAGTGTTCACGCGCGCGTCTGGACTCGGTCTAGTGAAAAATCCAAGTGCAACTAGTTTTATTACCCGCGCTAGATTAGATTGACGCGCTAATCTTGTACCTCGGCAGAGGGGAAATAGTGCGAATGCCGCCTCCCTTCCGTGTTGCTCGAAGGTTAGATGGGTGTGTGCTTTTACTGTCCAACTTGTTGTAAAATGACATTATGACGGACGAATGTCTGAAATGTCCGGTGACATTTCAGACATTCGTCCGTCATTTTACCCCTATTCACTACATAATACGGTTTAGGCCCAGTTCTACAGATTTCTATTACAGATTTCTATCTCTACAGATTTTCAATTTTACAGATTCCCAATTCTACATAATTTGAATTTTACAGAATCTCAATTCTACATTTTCTTAATTATACAGACTCCCATTTCCACAAACTCCCAATTGTACAGATTCCCAGTCAAACAGATTCCCAGTTCTACAGATTGTCAGCACTTCAGACAATAATGTATCTATAAATGTAACACAGCACGATTAACACGGTCTTATCTGAAAACACGTATACGATTTTCAATTTTATCTAATATTTATATATATTAATATCTGGGAGACCGAGCTTTGCTCGGAAAACATATAAAAACTCAAAAATGCGCGTTTTCCCAGAGATAAGACCTAGCGCTAGATCAATTTATTGCCCCCGAAAACCCCCATATAGCAAATTTCATCGAAATCGTTAGAGCCGTTTCCGAGATCCCTAAAATATATATATAAATAAATAAATAAACAAGAACATCGGATCGCTCCTAGACCCGGCTGCACTGCGTGTAGCTGTATGCCTAAGGCTAGGTTCTAAGGTCTGTGAACCTCACCCTTGCTGTCGTTGTGGGGGCCAGCTCGACACCCTCGGGCACCACGGATTACATTGCCAATCGAGTGCTGGGCGAATTTTTAGACACGGGGCACTTAATCATCCGTAGGACTCAGGGCACGGCTTCCATACCGGCAACCCTGGAGCCAGTAGGTCTAACCGCGGCAGACGGTGTAAGACCCGACGGATGTACGCTCGTGCCTTGGTTTCTGGGACGGCCCTTGGCATGGGACGTGACTTGTGTAGACACACTGCCCTCGTCCCATGTGCAGCGCTCTGCCAGAAGGCCAGGTGCAGCGGCTGACGACGCCCAGACTGCCAAGTGCCGCAAATACGCATTTCTGAAAAATAGTTAAGAATTTGCGGCACTGGCGGTCGAGACTTTTGGGCCTTGGTCGTCAGACACCAAAACATTAATAAAGAATATTTCCCGGAAACTTGTTGGGGTGTCTGGCGACCTACGAGCAGGGTCATATTTTGCCCAAAGGCTGAGCTTAACCATACAGCGGGGAAATGCGGCCAGTGTCCTGGGAACAGTGGGGACTATGCCCCAGGTGACATTAGGTTTCGTCGAAAATTAATGTAGTACCTTTGTAAATATTGTAAATTTATATAAAGAACTGCTCGTTTAAAGGTATAAATATTATTATAATAGCACCTTTCTCTGGGAAGATAAAAATATCATAAGATATAGTTGGTCAAACCAATTTGTCAGTCAGTAAGAACCAGGAAAACTATACTCATCTTTTTTTTTGGGTGCTAGCACTAGTGTAAGACAAAGATAGTATGATTCTCTCTGTCTATGATTGAAATGAGGCAGTCCTTAAAAAAACTATATGTTATGTGACTATCTGACTATGTTCTATGAAATTAGATAAAAACTATTTCTTTAGATGAATATATAATTACTGGCTGGTTATTGTATTTTATCTCGAGTGCTCATTGTCGTCATTTTAATGTAAATGTCACATTGTTGATGCGTAATACTTGGAATATTCTTAATTTAGGCAAATATGGATGAAAAAAATGAAGAATTGGTGTTTATAAATACTGAAAAAGGGAGAAAGAAATTAATTATCGGACCAATTAATCGACGACACTTGTTTAGAGAAAGTGAATGAAGTAGCGAGACGGGAGAGTAGGTACCTACGACAAGACTTCTTCGACCACCGAAACTACCGCAAGAAGTCGAAATGCAGTCGAGGGCAGCATTCGGACCTAGCGAGGAGGAGCTCAAGAGTCGTGAGCAGAGAGACGTCCATTTGAGTGATGGCGATGAAGCTAACATGTTAAAAATGTTAACGGACTTGGATAAGACACTAGCAAGGAAACGGCCAAAAGGTAACAAATTTCCAATTTTAGGTAACGTTATTCGTAATATTGACCCAATGTTAAAAGGGCAAACAATAAATATTTGGTTAAAAAAAGTTGAAGAGTGTGCGCAGGGAGATGCCCAAATAGTTATCCCACGTTGGCCAGAGTTGATCATCGTTATTTTTAACCGACTTCAATTTCATAGAAGGAGGAGGTTCTGTAATCGGTTGTGGCTATGTTTTTTTTATTTTTTATTTTTTAGGGTTCCGTACCCAAAGGGTAAAACGGGACCCTATTACTAAGACTTCGCTGTCCGTCCGTCCGTCCGTCCGTCCGTCCGTCCGTCCGTCCGTCCGTCTGTCACCAGGCTGTATCTCACGAACCGTGATAGCTAGACAGTTGAAATTTTCACAGATGATGTATTTCTGTTGCCGCTATAACAACAAATACTAAAAACAGAATAAAATAAAGATTTAAATGGGGCTCCCATACAACAAACGCGATTTTTGACCAAAGTTAAGCAACGTCGGGAGTGGTCAGTACTTGGATGGGTGACCGTTTTTTTTTGCTTTTTTTTTCGTTTTTTTTTTTGCATTATGGTACGGAACCCTTCGTGCGCGAGTCCGACTCGCACTTGCCCGGTTTTTTTTATGTATGTTCATCGATTACTCCGAGACCCGTGGGCCGATTTGAGTAATTCTTTTTTTGTTCGAAAGAAGGTACTTCCAAGGTGGTCCCACATTAATCTGGCGCTGTTCTGATGATGGGATCCATGAGGAATTGAGTACCGACAAACATGGTACGGACTGCGCCAAGGTGGATTGGCAGTGGGTTCTTAGGTATCTACAGAAAGTATGATCATTGCTATCGTGTAAGGCAGTGGTGGGCAAAGTACGGCCCGCGGGCCAAGTGCGGTCCGCGAAAGGATTTATCTGGCCCGCCGCCGGTCATTTAAAAAATATTATAATATGGCCAGCAATATAATAAAAATACATTTTTGCTGTAAATCTGGCTCTGAAATTCCTTCAAGTTTTGGCCCCTCATGAAGAAAGTTTGCCCACCACTGGTGTAAGGCAATCCAACGTACATACATATAGCCACATTGTTATCGGATCGCCCTAAAATCATGGTATGCTTCAAATTTGGCTTGGCACCGACTTCAAACATATCGGTTAGTAACGCATATACTTAAAAACGGATTATATTTTATTTTATCCTTTTTGAAGTCGGTTTTCTTTTTTTTTGTAATTTTTTTTATTTTCATTGTGATTGACATCTGTAATATACAATTTATAGTTCATTATGCTTTGCTGAAGTTGGCAGGGGTCGCCCGCACCTGGTGTCAGGCTCTCCCTACAATGTCGCATGTTGATGCTCTCAGTCGTGGTCCTGTAACTGACCCTGTCCTCGAGGATGATACACATGTAATTGTTGATGTAAAAGACTGGTTATCTTCAGTGAGATTAGGTAGAATAACGAGAGGTATTTACAAGATAAAAATTCTAAAAGTGCTGTTCTACACGCAGACCATCTAGGACCGTTCGTTCGCTCAAGGAGAGGCAACATGTATATTTTAGTGATAATAGTCATTCACGAAATATATTAACATCAAAACTGTCCGTGATACAAAAACCACAACTGCCATTCGAATCTTCAAAGAACATTTCAGTTATTTCGGTACACCCACCCGTTTGATTACTGATAGAGGGTCGTGCTTTACGAGTACTAAATTTAAATCTTTTACAGAAAGTTAGGCATAAAACATAATACTAAATGCAGTTGCAGCTTTCAGAGCGAACGGACAGGTAGAACGCTATAACCGGACAATCACGGAAGCATTAAGCACAAATTGTCATGGACAGAGTGATAGTTCCTGGGATGAACACGTAGATAGTATACAATTAACGAACAAGGCAACGGGTAAAAGCCCTTCAGAACTCTTGTTCGGGTTTAAATTGGTTATTTCTTCGGAAAATATACTAGGAAACGTAATTAACGAGAAAATCGAACCCTTGACAGATGAAATCTTACAATCTATGGGATCGAAAACCGGTAATTCTATGCAAAGGCTACAAGAATCCACAAAAAGGCTTTCGATAAGAACAAGAAGACCTGTACAGCACTACAGAATATAAACTAGGTGATTTACTCGGGTTTTAACCGTGGTACAGTCACCTGCAATAATATGTTGCGCAACGAAGGCCGCAAAAATATCTGACACGATCTTATTTGTAGAGCCATAAAAGCGTGTCACATATGTTTGCGGCCTTCGAAGAGTAACATATCATTGCAGGTGACTGTACCACGGCTTTTGTACCACGGGGGATCACGGGTAATTTTTTTCCCCGTATTTTCCCCGTAGACTCCACTGCTCCAGTGTAAGTTATCTTTTTGAATACGAAACTTTCCGTGGGCCCACGGGTTATTCCTCGAAAAAAAATATTCCCCGTAGTCCCACTGCAATAGATATATCATGCATCCTTCAGAACTTAATATTGTTTTTTTTTAATTCTACGTAAACAGCTTCGTTCAAGTATTTAGTTTTCAGTCGAAGCATATTTTCAAGGCATGAGGAAAAGGTAACATTGCTGCGTTTATTAAATGTTATTTCGGATACTGAGAAATATATGGAAACTACGATTCCAAATAAGCGTAGAACTCAATATGTTTAACGTGACGAGTTTATACAACTGACTATGATGGAATTAGTAACTCACGAAATTTCAATCGGACATGCCCTTGAAAAGATAAGTTTTTATTTTGGTGCTTTATTTTACTAAAACTAATAAAAAAATGTGACCAATTAAAGCCATTTTAGTTCATATAAAGTTTTATTTAAGTCGCAGACATTTTGGACACAATTCAATTCACTAACAATTGGACCGAAGTGTTTATGGAAGCTATTGTGTTTCTAAAAATACGAACGACATCATTTGTGTGCTCCTGTCCAAAATCGCTAAGAGTGTCTTGATTTTGTGATAGCTGAACCCAGTTCTTCTCTTCCGAGTGCAGCTGACTAATGCGACATTTCGGAGGCAAATAAAAGTTATGCCCAAGTAATATTTTGGCCTTCTCGATGTCCGGAACTTCCAATAAATTTATATTTTCACACCCATTAATGACACATTTCGTTGGGTCATCGTAAGCACGCCGCAGTATTCCATAGAACTCAGACATTTTCTGTTAGTATTTCTATTAAGATAACTTGGTTAAACTCGACGTTATGTCAGTGTCACTTGGCATATAATAATGTCAACACCAACAAAAAAGGTTTAACTGAATAGTTTTTAAATCTTTCATTTCTGTCGTTTATATTTCTCCAGTTGTCCCGTTAGGAATATTTTTTTACAAAATATGTATGTATCTGATCAACCAATTGGTTCTGTATAATAACTTTAATAAACAAAATATTGGTGCTCGTTACTCACCACAAAATAAATCTAAATAAAGTTGTTAGCTAACTAAATTATTTATTTATTACTTTACGTTATAATTTTTTATCGTAATTTTTCTAAAGCATAACCAACTGTTATATCGCCCGCAATAAGCTCCATCTGAACTTCTCTTATGAAATCGTCGTTATCAATTTGGAGACTTTCACTCGACTTAACTCGTGAATTAAGTGTAAAAGTGGGCAATTTTTCCAAATGATTATTTAACAACCTTAGTATATTTACTGTTTTTTTGGTTACTTTTTTGTTAATTTTGCAGTTCCATGATTCGCATACATTGTTTGTACGGTGTCTGTTTGCATACACTAAGAACATTTTAGATATCCCTTGTCAGCCATTGAGAGCCCACATAGAGCAATAACTTTATGATTTTCTTATTCACTGTGCTATTGTATTCTAACTGTATGTAATGCCAGCCACATTGAAGAATTTTTTGGGACAGCAGTGGTAACACCGAACACAAACCAACCAATCTTTTTGCGGATTTCGTTTTTTTTTGCCAAACACTTGTCTAGCTTTTCGCCACATATTTTTGGACCAGTGGTAATAGCAACCAACAACGGTTATTACAGGAAAAACATCCTGAACGGCGTTTAATGCAGCAAGCTCGAAATCGCCGTGGTATTTTCGGGGTTCCCAATTTGGAAACTGCGACTTAATTAAATGAAACATCTTCACATATGTTTCGCTGGTTTTGTAGCTTAGCAAAGCATACAGTAAAGGCTTAACATTGGTTGTAGTAATCGTACTTCCAAATTCTCCGTGAATAATAAATAACTGAGCAAAGGGAGACGGAGCAGACTTGAAAGTTCCATCACCAAATATTTCTGTTACATCATTAACGAAATTTCTATCTTTTTCCATACAAAAGATAACAATCTTAGTATCGCCGCACAGAATGGTATATCACTGATCTGGGCGGCCAAAAGTCAATTTTTAAAAACTGATTGTGGGTAGAATAATGAGATAGGTTCAGAAAGTCTACTTATTGACGCACTATAATCTGTCAATGTATTCGACCTTATCGCTAAACTATGCTCGTGTATAGCTGGTTGCAATATTAAGTATTTGAAGTGCACTTATTTTCTCAAACGACACATATCAAATCGGGGTGACTTTTAATAGTGAATTTGTATGTTTTTGCGATAGAATGTATAATAAGTTACCTTAAATGTTATGATGGCAGGTAAGAATGTTTCGTTTGTATATGTTTTTAATAGGATTGATTATGTTATGGCGATATGGTAGCCATTCAAAAGTACACCCTTTTAACGTTCTCATTTTGCTTGTATTTTGACTTATCGGAAACATTTAGTTGTAGTTCCCGAGGTGTCCCGGCAGAAATAGGACATGTAGCACATACCTCATTTATTCTAGTTTACGATTTAGCTTTGATTTTCCACGGAAACATTCCGGAAAATGGAAAATTAGGCATCCAAACGTTATATGGTCAAAATGTATGATTTTATAAATTTGTTATTTTTTGGTAATTTTGATTTTTTATTGTTTTCAGGGCCATCTAATGTTAAATTAATAACTCGATCTAAGTTATTCGAGTTGATACAGCAAACGAAATTGCCAAATTTAAAAAGTAAACTGGACTTTATCGAAAATGATTTGCTTGGAAGGGTAAACTTTAATGATGAACAAATAAGGGAAATCAAGCATAATTTTAGTCGGTTCAAGTCTGAATTGAGATCTAGATGGGCTGCAGCACACAATAAAGAAGATGATTTCTAAAAAAAAATGTCGATTGGCTAGATATACAGATGAAATGGTGTCTGATGAAATATCGACAGACCCGTCTTTGTCTGATCAAAGTGACACGATTTCTGACAGATTTTTGTTACTACTTTGTACATATATTATTATACCTACTTTGAGCTAATATAGAAAAATCCTTTTTTTTTTTTAATTTCACCATAATTTTCTTACCGTATAGATAAAAAATGAAATATTAGCTTAATATTACTGTAACTACCAATATAATATCAAAAATAATATTGGCCGCCCCGATCAGTAAAATACCACACTGTGCGCCGTCATAATAATCTGCCACTAAATATTGCAAGTGCTGCACTGGTATCTGCACTTCTTCAAAAACTTTAAAATGTAATTTATTAACGCCTGCCGATTTATTGTGTGAATAATACAAGCTATGCTTTGCATTTTTGAATGCAGGTAAAGGCGTAATTAGGTCGTAACCTTTCTGTTGCCACGTATCTAAGGCGTCATCATATAACTCGGGTATAGGTATATCTGTTTTTTGTGCAGCTTCCTTTATGTTATTCATTGCAATAGCCTTTTCATTTTGCAGCAAATTCTGAACGCATGAGTGTTCATGTTGTCTGATGACATCCCATTTCTGTAACATTTAAATACGTAGTAATAAATCTAGCTACTCAAATGACTACTACCATATACCGCTGTTTCATTATAGTAGTACCTATCCCCCTCCCTGTCCCCCTAGTGACCCGTCTGGCTTCGGACGGCAACATCGTCATATTTTAATTAATTTAAACAAAACCTTGACAAATTATACACACAAACCTTCCTCAAGAATCTATCGATAGGAGAAAACCGCATGAAAATCCGTTCAGTAGTGTCCGAGTTTATCGCGAACAAACAGGCAGACAGGCAGACGTTATGGGGCACTTTATTTTATAAGTAGTATAGATATAGATAGAAAGATTATAGGTCTGCGTGGTAGGAAATTTGAATTAGAACCTAGCAATCAAGTGAATCAAGATCACAAAACCCTCATCTGCTTAGTGTGCGTACGCCGCATGTTTTCTATGGAAAGACGTAGGTATCAAAAATAATAACTACCGATCGGCAGAAGTGTTATAGCTTACATCATTCCCAAGTAGCACAGATTAGCTGTATAGCAGCCGCATAATGAAGTACGAATACGCTTGAAGCTGGAATACAAAAGCTGCATAAGAGCTGTATAAGCGTCTTTTCAGCTTTTATAACTCTTAAATGGGCACAAATTTAGGCAGCTTTAAGTTCACATAGCTACTTAAGAGCGTTGTAGCAGCAATTTAACGGAATTATAAGGGGTAACAGGAGTTATAAGAGGTGTATCTTGACTGGGTAAGAGACCACCAGTTACCCTTTATTCAGCTAATATGTCACATGTGCGCCCTAATACCGGGAAATATTGACGTTGAGCTGAATAAAAGATAATTAATAACATACTTTTACACCTCTGCCTTAAAAATCAGCTATTATATTTAGTATAGTGACGACGAACGCAGAGGTGAACATATTTATATTGAAGCAAAAACGTTAAGCGCAACGACACCATAAGTCATTTTCTTAAAGTGTTTAGTTAAATGTTTGTACATGATCTTTTATGTATTAATGCGAGAAAGATGTTTGGGCATGCAAGTTTATTGACATTATATATATACATTATCTAAGAAAATTTTAGTGCGCCACAAAAATACACAGTATTTATTTAAATTAATGATATAAATAAGCTATGCGTAAAAACTATTTCAGTGGTTTGGACAGAATTATGAGATAAAAAGTTAATAATACGTTATAGGAAGTACTAAACTAATGATTTAGGTTAAGGACTCAGGCACAAAACCTTATTGTTACCCATTAAAAGTTGGAAAAGCAATTTCAATTTTGTAGGTTATATACAATAAAATGGCGGTCAATGTTAAAAAGCAACGTGAACCGTTAAAATTCTTATATGCAGCATACGACTGTTATATATCTGATAAAGATACTTAAGTGAACCACTATAAAATCCAAGTCGTTATTTCGATACACTAGTGAACCTCTAAACAGTTATAAGGCATCTTGTGAACGTTTAAACAGCCGCTATACAGACAGTCCCAATGGTAGTATAATAGGCTGCTTAGCGGTAAACATGTTCAGCGCTAAGCCGTATTATGCGCCACGTGTGTTCGATTATACGTCTATTGGTTTCATAATAGTTCACTCGTTCTCCCTTATAATAAGTCAGCGAAATAAGAGCTGCTTTAGCGGTAAATATGTTCAGCGATAAGCTGTATTATGCGCCCCATGTGTTCCATTATACGTCTATTGGCTTCATAATAGTTCATTCGTGCTTCCTTAAAAAGTCAGAATAATAAAAGCTGCTTAGCGGTAAACATGTTCAGATATAAGCTGTATTATGCGCCCCATGTGTTCCATTTATACGTCTATTGGCTTCATATTAGTTCACTCGTGCTCCCTTAAAAGTCAGCGTAATAAAAGCTGCTTAGCGGTAAACATGTTCAGCGATAAGCTGTATTATGCGACACGTGTGTTCCATTATACGTCTATTGGCTTCATAATAGTTCATTCGTGCTTCCTTAAAAAGTCAGCGTAATAAAAGCTGCTTAGCGGTAAACACGTTCAGCGATAAGCTGTATTATGCGCCACATGTGTTCCATTATACGTCTATTGGCTTCATATTAGCTCACTCGTGCACCCTTAAAAGTCAGTGTAATAAAAGCTGCTTAGCGGTAAACATGTTAAGCGACAAGCTGTATTATGTGCCACATGTGTTCCATTATACGTCTATTAGCTTCATAATAGTTCACTTGTGCTCCCTTAATAAGTCAACGTAATAAAAGGCCACAATTACCTCCTTATACAGCACATGGCGTAATTTTATCCACTAAACAGACCTTATAATGGTTAAAGCATTTGATAACCCTTAAAGCTGTATAGGGTCGTAGCAAATATACCTTTATATCACTCTTTGCGTATTAATGGTAGTTTCAGAGCCGTAATGCAGCTTTTAATCAGCCCTAAGCTATATAAATATCACTGAGATCTATTATACAGCTGTAGGACCACGAGTGTGCTCTTATATAAGTGTCTTAATACGCACAGAGCGTTAGATAGAACTAAAAGTGAGTAGTTATAGAGCTATCTGTGCTACTTGGGTTATTTACAGTAACAGAACCACTGCATTTGTCCTTTCGTTTTTTACTGCAAATCCATAAAGATGTTGGAGTATTTCTGTGATCTTTATGTTTATAAAATTGGTATCCGTTGTATAACAAGATAGTTCCTCCTTTTCTTCGTATTATTTTAACGCGTTCGTCATTCATTTTGTAATATTTATGTATTAACGTATTACAGAGATCGGACAAATTTGCGTCATTGCTCGCAAGAATGTGAACATGACTCCAAAATTGATTAAATAATTAATCATTCAATTAATTTCTTACCTGAGGTATAATTTTGATTTCTAATCAATAAATAACACAAAGATTTCTTATAATGTAAATTTATTAAAGAAAATATTCAGTATGTTTTCCAAATTTTCTGTAGGTACCTACTCATTTTTTATATCAAAAATATATTTAAGTGCTATTTATTGACTAGGGAACAAAATTAAATCTCAGGTAAAAAAATAATTAAATGATTAATTATTTAATCAAATTTGGAGTCATGTCCACATTATTGCGAGCAATGTCGCCAATCTGTCCGATCTCTGCAGTTATTACATAAATCTTCACGAACACACAATAATCAGAAAATCTGATGAAATGACTTTGACATGACATAGGTAGTGACGCAGGGCATAAATCATAAAGTGTTAAGAGATTGTATATCTAATATAACAACCCATAATAGCTGATCCCAGAGATGTTCGATTGGGTTTAGGTCAGGGCTACATGCTGGCCACTCCATTACGGTGATTCCAACCTCACGCAGGTAGTCTCGCACAATCAACGCAGTGTGGCAGCGGGCGTTGTCATGCATAAACTGGAAGTTGGGTCCAACAAAACCAGCATATGGGACCACATGCTCCTCCAAGATCTCCGTTATGTAACGCCGAGCAGTCAGGGATCCCTTGCTGTGACCACATTCAGTGCGGGAAATGCACACGAGATCAGTTTCCCGTCGGTCGAAATGCCGTCCCAAAACATGCGAGATCCGCGCCCTTAGCAGACGGTCTCTTCGGCGCAGGCTTGCGTGAATTGCTTTCCCTGCGTCCTATACACCCTTCTTCACCTGTTGTTGGTGCAAAGGCACACCCTCGTCTCATCGGAAAAGAGGACATTCATCTATTGTTCAAACGTCCAATCTTCGTGCAGTCGGGAAAATTGCCGCCAGGCTTTTCGATGCTCTGGCTTTAATTGGGGGCCTGTAGCAGCTCTACGGGGCAACATCCTCTTCTCTTCCAGCCTTCTTGCGATCGTAGAGATGCTTACTGCTGTTATTCGAGCTACTTGAAGCTGCTGCTACAGCTTAACAGCGTCGGAGAAACGGTTCTGCAAAGAGTTCGATACAATGTACCGGTTGTCTCTAGCGGAAGAACAGCGTTATCTTCCAGATCCAGACTTCCTGATGTAGTCACCAGTCTCCTGGAACTGCTGCAAGACTCGACGCACTCGGAAACCGCTTATGTTAAATCGTTCAGCATCTTGATACTGCCATAGTCCTGTTTGCAGCAGTGCCACCTCTTGAGCTGCTTCTTCTGGCCTAGTATCCATGTCCAAGGGTTTTTTCTTACTGTATCTGTTCAGTAGTGACCTCAGTGACCTCTGGAGAGCGAATTACCCATAACTAACCTTTACCCCCCATTTTATACCCGTCCATGTTTGCACAAGAAGGGATCCATTAAAATCGGATCTCGGCCCTTTTTAAAACAACCGCCGATGTTTGGCGATGGTTGGTTTTACGGAAAATGATGATGCATGTTTTTAAAGTTCATTAATTGCGCTTTCAAATGATACCAATATTGACAGGGTACGATGTATAAGATGAGAGCTATATTTGCTTGAAACAAAATTTTGGTGAGGTGCGATTTTTTTGACGCCGAGTGTAGTTGCATGTCGCGTATGATAAAAGCAAATTTAAACAATCAACAAAGGCATTTTTATCGAATATGACATTAGGTAAGGTTAATGACAATTACATTCTAACCATAGTGTTTATTTTCAACCACGCAAAGAGGTTCGTTAATTATAGGAAATGCAATTAATTAAGTACCTACTTATTTCATATTTCTCATGCACGTTTTAAACCAAAATAATAATGAAACACAATTATTACATGAAAAAAAATCCTGTTCAACCTGGGCACGGTTTCAATTTATGAAACATGTTAAACCTTTTTATTACTCCGGGTAAATATAGCGGTTCATGGTAAAAGAGGGTACGATATAATTTTTTATTGTTTATGACGATTGAGTACTTTTGAGTGATTGTCAATGTCACCATTTGCACTGTTTATTGTCGTTACTACTATTTAATATTGAGAAATTACATACATACTACACCCAAAAACTAAACCGATTCTTACCGAGTAGCCAGAAGACCTATGAAAACCTACCTAAGGGGCAAAACTTAACATACCTGTCGTCTAACGATTGTTTACAAGTAAGTTCATTGACCCTGTCACCTGTTAGGGTTAGAACAAAGTAGTTTTTTGCATGGATATTTAAAAGGCCATAATTTAGAAACGGTTGCCCATATTAACATAGTTTCTATGGAGAAAATATAGAGCTAAGGCTAAACTATCTCCCATTTCCGGAAAGGTCCGTCGTCAAATTCCACGCTGTATAATGTCTTTGTATTACCTGCATGCATATGTCTAACATGTTGTTGGAAGAGATCCATCGTAGTTCCAATCCATAAAAGTGGCAATAAACATGACATAAAAAACTATCGGGGTATCTCTAAGTTGTCGGTTATCCCTAAACTGTTCGAAAAAATTATCTACGATTCACTTTTTTACGCAGTTCGACCGAAATTGGTAAATCAGCAACATGGGTTTATCAATAGACGTTCCACTGAGTCCAATTTATGTCAGTTGATTGATTTTGCGACGAATGCAATGGATAAGGGCTATCAGGTAGATGTTATTTATACCGACTACTCCAAAGCATTCGATAAAATTTCTCATTCTTTGCTTATTCAAAAATTACAAACTTTTGGAATTCACGGTAATCTTTTGAGATGGCTTACCTCCTACCTGCGTGACAGAACGCAAGCAGTTGCTATAAAGGGGTACACTTCTAGCTTTGTTCCCGTATCTTCAGGCGTACCTCAGGGATCCCATTTGGGTCCATTATTATTCAATATTTACATTAATGACGTTGTTGATTGTTTCAAATTTTCTGATTTATTATTATATGCCGACGATACTAAAATTTATAGTATTATAAAAAATAGCGATGATTGCATGAAACTTCAAGCTGATCTTGATAGACTGACGTTATATTGTTCTATGAATGAGCTGTACCTGAATGTAGAAAAGTGCTGTGCTATATCATTTACAAGAAAACGCAATAAAATACAGTATAATTATTCTTTAAATAACAAAACGTTAAGAGTTGTATCTGAAGTGAAGGATCTGGGTTTAAATTTCGATAGTGAACTACAATTTATTTCACATATTGACAAAATTTCAGCGAAAGCATACAGAATGATGGGATTCATTTTCCGCCAAAGCAAGGATTTTACAAACCCTAAGACTCTGCAACTTCTATTTAACGCATTTGTTAGGTCAAACTTAGAATACGCGACTACAGTCTGGAATCCTCATTTCAATGTTCACATCCACACAATTGAAAAAATTCAGAACAAATTTATTAGAACAATGAAATATAAATTTAAATCTTTTAGCACTGACAATTTAGAGTCTCTTCAAACACGTAGAGAAATTAGAGATCAAATTTTTTTGTTCAAAATCTTACATGGCCTTATTGATTCACCTAATCTTTTATCTAAAATTTCAATTCGCTGTCCTAATCGGCGAACTCGCTCCACAAACCTTTTTGCAATTGACTTTGGGCGCACTACATATGCAAGAAATAGCTTTTTAGCTAGAGCGTGTAGAACTTATAATGAAAAATTTTCTGATATTGATATATTTCATTTATCATTACAACAGTTTGTTTCTGCAATAAAAAGTACAGTTAATGGTAAAAATAATATCCATTAGTAATTATGTTACATCATACTTTCCAATGTTCGCATGTTGTTTTTATGTGTGTTATTACATCAATTCAAGTTAGGTATTCGAGTTATGCATGTTGTAAATAAATTCTATTAATGTTAAAGTAGGTTTAAGTTTGAATTGTTTTAATGTTAGATTCTGAGCAACATAACTGTTATTATTCATTAGTGGAAACTGTGTGGCTTGTGAATGTGTTATCTGATTTACTATATGTGTTGTTTTTGCCTGTTTGTTTCCCAAAGGTTTAAATAAATAAATAAATAAATAAATAATAGACCCCCGAAAACTTCAAACCGCATCGTTCCCAACCACGTATGAGTATGAATTCTTAATAATTAATTAATAAAAAATAAAGTTTAAGATTTGATAAAATACTATATTTTAGGTATTTTATTGTACAATTAAAATAATGAACTCAAAAAATACACAGCTTATCACGTAAGATTAATTATTTTACTTTTAAGAATTTCTACCATAGTTGACAAATAGTACGTATCACCAATTCGGACCGTATCTTACAAAGTTTTTTTTTACAAGAAAAAGTTGTCGATTGAAGTGTCAGTTGATGTTCGTTTTTCCATATTATTTTACTGAAATTTATTATTACGTTTTGTTTTTGTGTTCGATTGCGGTAATCAAACTTAATTGTTTGTATATATTAAGAAAACATGAGTGCAGGTATTAAGTGATGAAGAAGGATTACATTTTTCAAGTTGTCTAATAGGTATGTTCTCACTGCTCAGGTGAAAAATTTTGTGTACTACACGAGATCAAAGTTATTTACATCTCGTGCGCTTTTGAGTCCCTTACTACGCTCAAGATTCTAAATTAGATTCACTCGCTACGCTCGTGAATCTATTATAGAATCTTTCGCTTGCACGGGACTCAAAATAAGCACTCGAAAAAATATCAAACTTTGATCTCTTGTTGTACAAATAACTATTGCCGTATACCATAAGGTCTTGCCACCGAGAATGTGAGATTTTCGAAAGGATTTTATCGAATGCGTTGTTTAGTGGCGCTTGTCTTTACGTTGTTTCGTTCACAATTATACGATATCGTTTTTTATTTGTTATTTTTTTATATTATGAAAACCTAATCTCAATCATCTTCTCTCCGACTTATCAATTGTTATGTCTTCGACTCGCAAAAGAGTCATGTGTGTCCTTCGAACCATTTGATTTATTTTTGTACATTTCATCTGCTAATGTCCAGCCACAATGTTTGTGTGTGAAATAGCAATGGCGCGCGTGCGGCCTCGCAGATACCAGTCGGTCGACATGGTTAAGACTTCTGAGTATAGCTATAGGTATTACGATAGTCTTAACTTATTTATTAAGCATTATTAATTCATAGATTGAAATAGATGTCATATTTTAAAGAAAAAGTGATGAAGCCCTCCAGTGGTGAAGACCGGACTGCAGAGTTGATTCACTGTTTCTTTAATATATGACATTTATTTCAATTTATAATTTGTATATTATAGTAGTGTGACTACTTAAAAACACAAATCAAAATATATGATAAAAATAATTTGATTTGTTCTCAAAGTTATGCATTATTATTTCAGTTTAAGTAATGAAGAAACCATATTTTCAATATTAAAATAAAAAAAATATATTTTTATAAATGTGGTCAGACTGCAAAAACTGCTAGGCTAAGGTAAGGCCGACCGAGACATACGTCAATAGGTTTCATTTAGCCATTATACCTAGGTAATCCGGTTCCTTTCCTTCAATTTTTCGATGGGGATTTTTTAGGTCACATGTTTTCATTTGTAGTCTGCCTCTTTCGCACTCATGCTACGTTAATGTGATACGTGATGGCTTCCCTTTCGTGCATTTCAGTTATCTTTAATCATTAAGCTATTGGGCATTAGCATGTCAAGCACTAAGACGTTTACCTTAACATGTAAGGTATAACATCAGTCAAATCTTACAAAAAAATCTCCTAAAAAAACAATGCGTGATGTAGTTCTGTATTTTTTGTATATTGTTTGGAGTCCTTGGAGGAATGTCAGACTATGTTTTGCAAGCAAAAAAAGTTGTGCTCTCTGCGTAATTTGCGAAAAACTGCAAAAATTTCGGACTTTTTTCAGATTTCACAGTTTCATTGTAAGATATGGGTTTTTTGTCAAAACTTGCTATGTAATGTTGAAAATATATTAAATTTGGAACAATTTAAGCCCATAAACAGTGACGTATGTCAAATAGTTCTTGACATATGGGGCTTTAAAAAAGGTTATTTTTTCCTTGTGCATTTTAAAAATGGTTGATCTCTGACATTGCTCTGCTTTTATCGGGAAAAACCGGTAAAAGATAATCGTAGATTACGTTCTCGACGATGGTACTGCCTTTTGAAAGGATTTTGACAATGCCTATAACAGTAAATTAGTTGCCTTCCCCATTATAACAATTTCATTTTTTACAATAACTAGAGAAATGTAAGACTTAATGACTTTTACTAGCACTTAAATGAAAGGTAATTAAATTTGCTACAACTCTATTCATTGCAATATATCTCATAGCATGAGCGGTTGTGCCGATATTTGTCTTAAAACATAGGAAAAATTAAAAATTTCATTCCAAGGAAAAAAATAACCTTTTTTTAAAGCCCCATATCTCAAGAACTATTTGACATACGTCACTGTTTATGGGCTTAAATTGTTCCAAATTTAATATACTTTCAACATTACATAGCAAGTTTTGACCAAAAACCCAGTTTTAAAACGAAACCGTAAAATCTGAAAGAAGTCCGAAATTTTTGGAGTTTTTCTCAAATTACGCAGAGAGCACAACTTTTTTTTGCTTGCAAAACATAGTCTCACATTCCTCCAAGGACTCCAAACAATGTATAAAAAATACAGAACTACATCACGCATTGTTTATTTATTGTAAGATTTGACTGGTGTAATAGTAGCACCTATCTATTTTTAAAAAGCTAACAAATTTGTCATGAATCAGATTATACCTAGTTTTAGCTTTCATTAAATACGGACGGAATGTAAAATGCTGGGCTTAAAACTTAATGTCCTGTCGTATACGAGATAGCTGCTGACTTTTTAGAAAGTTGGTTTTATTTTAATTCTATTCCCCTACGCAGTGCGCGCGTGCTGTAGGCAAATTTAACCTATCCAGGGATCAAGGTGGGCGGCCGCGAAGGCGACGTTCATTTACCCCATCTTTTTAGGGCCACCCCACACTAGCGTCTTTTGAGCGTCGGCGTCTAGTCAGCGCTATGGAAAATGGCGTCGCTTCGCAGTTGCGTCAACGTTGCGTCGAGCAGCAGCCATAGAGTTGACTAGACGCCGACGCTCAGGAGACGCTAGTGTTTGGTGGCTCTTAGGGGCGAGTTCTTATGGCTAACATTTCATAAGCTTGACTCAGTTGAATGAAGTTTGCTGTTATAAACTACATTCGATACCAAATTTAAAGTGTTCGACCTCCTTAGTTGCCGCACATTCTGAAATAGGTAATTAATTACATTTTGTTAAGCGTAATAAGTGTGATGTCTTTAATGGTATTTAATCCCAACCTGTATAGATCTTTTAGGTTCCACACTGCGGCATGACAATGTGTTGTGAGTAGATTAAGTAGGAATATACTTTATTCTTGGCAAAATAACTGCTTAATACTACCGGATGATAACTATGCTGAAAAGAATTCTCTTTCCAGCAAAAGATCCATTCAAGTTCCACTCAGGGGGTAACTTGGAAAAGTCCACAAACTTTCTTCATATGAGGTTCGCAGCCGCTTCACAATTATTCTGTGGTCCAAGTGGGATCCGTTCTTCGTCGTACGCCGTCTTAACCGTACATTATTGATTTATAATTATAATCATTTAATAAAACTGTTACTAACGAGCTACTATTAGATAAAGACTAGCTTAGATAAACATATCGAATAAAATAACTTACAATATTAAAATAGTTTGCCATTTACCGATCCAAACATTTGTATGTTTGGATCGGTAAATGGCAAACTACTTATTTCTAACATTGTAAGTTATTTTATGCTTCATTACTTTTGGTTAGAGGCTGTGATTTACTTATAACGAATCGAATTGAAAACCTAATACGTTTTACACTTACTAAAAGAACCGTATGCTTTATTACGCTTATTTCTTACTACTTGTACTAAAGATTAACCATGTTTTGCTTTTTCCGCCGACTGTGCTGGGTTACGTCAACAATTTGTACTTATTTGGGACTTTGCCTCGTCATTGTGTTGACTAAATAAATATTTTTCTGTTCCAATTCATATACATTCACATAAATAGTGGCCGGTAATGGACTTCACCATAAATAAATCCCAGCAGTTTGTCACCTTTAGGTGCACTAAGTGAACGTAGTACCATCACGCTCCGCGATTGTTGCGCCATTTAGGGTCCTAGCTAAATTGGGTTGTTCAATACTTACGCTATAGAACTTTAATGTAGATTATGCTGTATAAAGATGCGTTTTAAATAAAATAAAAAATAAACTTGGGTTTTTTAGTTAAACTGAGGTAAAAGTAAAAACCAGCCAAGTGAGAGTCGGATTCGCGCACGAAGGGTTCCGTACCATTACGCAAAATACGGCAAAAAAAATGTTGTATGGGAGCCCCACTTAAATATTTATTTTATTATGTTTTTAGTAATTATTTGTTGTTATAGCAGCAACTGAAATACATCATCTGTGAAAATTTCAACTGCCTAGCTATCACGGTTCATGAGATACAGCCTGGTGACAGACAGACAGACAGACAGAAGGACGGACAGACGGACGGACAGCGGAGTCTTAGTAGTAGGGTCCCGTTTTTACCCTTTGGGTTCGGAAAAATGAAGACGTGACTTTGGATTTTTGTTCTATCGAGGAATTTTTAAGCATTCTTGTTTCGAATTTTGACAGTACCTACCCATATCATAAATAGTCAAGAAAATATATCCAAAAATAATATCTGTTTGTTTCCACTAAAGGTTTCTAAGATCCTATTATTTTTCGATGCACCGCCTTAATTAGGTATGTGTTGAACACTGGACTATCGTTGTAGTAGGTACTGGATTGATTCCGGGACTGGGCAGTCAGCATGAGAAAATGTTCAATGGCTGGAAAGTGCAGGGGTCAAAATGTCCATACGAACTGGCTGTCTATGTGGTAAAAAGTATGAACGTTGTAATGCCTTAGTGTCAAAATGTACATATAATCGTGGTCACAATGGTCTAGTGACAAATGGTACACATCTTAAAATTCAAGTACAACAAAAGGGGTGATAGACGAAACGCTTGATTGATATAACGTGCTTAAGTTTAAATGAATAACTGTCAAAAAATTAACTAGACATGAAAAAAAATTGGTGTTTTTCTCCAGCATATCCACTTTACCACGTGAAACTGCACCACTACAGCTGGAGTTAGATGCATATATTGCTGCTTGATTGTACTTTTAAAAATACTAACGGCAATAATCATATGTCGCACTCCAGCGGGCGATATGCGGGCACATCAAAAGTAAGTTTCACATATAAATCAATATATTTTCAAGTTTTCAGAATAAGGTATTTTTACTAAGTGTCCTATGTTATTGGTAAAATACTGTTGTACCAATTTCTTTCCCTCCCCTTTTGTCCGCCACTCGTCGCGGCTCATGACATGTTCCCGCCAGTCTGTACGAAATGTGTAACTCGTCCCGCCATTTTTTTTAACTATAAGTACTAAAAAATCTACATGGGAAAATTCTGATCACGCAAAAGTATGTTATTTTTTACCTCTCTGTATATTGTATTTATCAATAAATTAATTTTATTTCTACGCTGGTAGTTGCATATTTAAGACTGATACATGATAACAGGTTAGTTACAAATACTAAGTATGTATACTAGTAAATAACGTTGTTTTTTGGAAACCTTACCACATGACGTGCCCGCAAATTCCCCTACGAGCGACAACTACGTCTGATTAAAGTAAAGCCCGCACGCGGCCTAACAAACAGACTGTATACCAGTTGCGTAACCTGGATATACCTAGATTTATAGATTCCTACAAGTGACCTTTCGCCATATGATTAAATAAATAAATTACGACACATCATTACAAATTATTTTATTTCAATTTATAAAGTACCGTAAGTTACGAACATAAATCACAATCAGCTACCTCCTTAATTAGGCACTTAAACTAAAAAAATACTTCAATTAGGCACTTAAACTAAAAAATTACTTTACTTATTCACAAACTAAAAAAAACCTTCATTTAAGCACTTAAACTAAAAAAATGGGTACGTTTGTAGTATAATTAGCACTTATTCTTTATTTTGTAATCTAATTATTGTAGTTTTTTTCATTTTTCTTCAACTTCACAATACACTTCAAGAAATTAGTAATAGTAATCTCTTTGTTCTTCAATTGTTGTAACTTTTTTTTATAATTTTTATCAAATAAAATGTCACATTTTCTTCTCTTTACATTTTCAAATAGCACATCTTTAGCTTTTGATTCTTGATAGATGGCTTCCTTTCTTAAAAAGAGAATAAATTGAAATAAGCTTGGATTAGCCCGCATTCTTTTATTTAACCTACTATGCCACCCCTCCAACGCGTTGTTGGTGCGATGTCTCTCACCTGCACAGCTGATTTCTGCCAAAAGTGATTTTGACAACCATTGTTTATTAAAATACTTTTCAAACTTCTCTATTGGGGTGGTTTCACGTTGACTGCCCACTCCCGGAATGGATCTGTTATGCTTGGGCAAACTAGACATTATTTCAGCCCACCCTTGTAATATTAGATCGGCTGGTAAGAAAGGCAAATATGACGCTAATTCTGCTAACTTGCGGCCATCTTTAGTGTCTTCTAGTTTAAGTTCCTCAGATTTTCTCCATATAGCCTTGTTGTAGTGAAAAAAACATCCACTTACGTCGCATTCAGGGTAAACTTCTTTGAAGGCATTTATAGCAGCTCTTTCGTAATCAGTTTTATATTTTTTTACGCACATGCCTAACTCATTTCTCAGGTAATTGAAGAGTCGTAAGTAGGTGTTTGTGGTTTTATCAGGAAGCAATGCATATAGCATTGGTATGATATTAGTTTGCTCTTCTGTGCTATTTACATCCATATGTATAGTAAATAGCTGCTCAAACGGTTGAGGAGTTATTTTGAACGTGCCATCTCCAAAGAATATTGTGTCATCACTTTTATTTTTTAATACTTTTCTCGAGTATTTGGTGCCGAATAATAAAATTTTATCGTCATTTCCATCCTCCCAAATTAAAAAATTTTGTCTTAATATTATTGGTACTTCGACGTCTTGTAGTGTTTTGAAAGACGTCGATTTGACCTGCAAAAACTCCTTTCGTGCTCTATACAATGACCTTTTTTTATTTTCAAATAATGGAATCGTACAATCATCCGAATCTTCATCTGTGTCCATATCCCGACTATAAACATCTTCAAATATTTTTTGAACGGATTCATAGGACTCGCAAACCATTTTTCTGCATTTTTGATAAGCTAGGTGATTTTTATTTTTCGACGAGGATGGCTCACAAGTATGTGCACTTTTTCGCACAATCTTTGTTCGACTGGCGTTTAAGGTAATCGATGAACCACACGACAGACGGTTTATGCACTTCCATAGAGTGGACCCACTTGGATTATGCACGCCCAAAGTATATCTATGTACACCAAGTAACAGTGAATCCCTGCCTTTTTGAGTTTTACTGAATATCAGTTTTTCGCTTTCTTCTTGCATTGTAACTGAATAACTCCGAGAAACATTATAAAGTGACATTAAACATTGTTTTAGTATTTATCAGTCATAATGCAAGTTACTTTTTAATCTAAAGTGGCCAATATAAATTGACAGAGATAGGTTGAATGCTATGTAAAGAGGTAGGTACGTAACGTAATTTAGTCATAGTGAAGTCGTCGTAGTAATTCTGAATACCTGAATTCATAGCTGGGCGAGTAACTATAAATATTGCCGTGTCTCTTTTATTTTCACGGGAGTGCTTATCTTTTGTTCGTGTTTATAGCCGATAGCTCATAGCTAACAGGTACATACCTGGTGGGATTTTACGTCTACTGTACAAGTAATGTTTAAATATACAAGCAAAATTGTTTTAAGATATAAGAGGGAAACGAGCAGACAAATCGCCAGATGATAAGCGATTAAAATCACCAAAGAACACTCACAACCACTTCAGTGAAAGGACTGTCTTGTATATATCGTTTAGATATGATTGAGCTTCACTGGAGTTACATAGTTAAAAATAAATAAATGACTAAACATTAAATTTTAACCTTTATTATTTAATTCTAGTCTACAGCCTAAAATGACCTTATTCTATTAGGGCAGACGACACGGTAACATTTATCAACTGTAGAGTACTTTTATAAATTTGTATGATGTCTGCTGTGTGGATTTCATTAAAATCAGTAACTGATGCACTATAATTTAATACATGGTCCCAGTTTTCAGATTCTAAATGTTGACGGCACACCCTTGCATCTCGTGGCACATAAAAATTATGTTTTGATAAAAGCATGGCCTTTGAAAGATACGGGATATGGAGAAGATCCATCGCGGGGCATTCACTAAAAATGCATCGGCTGCTATCGGTTATTGCTCGTTTTAGTGTAGGACGAGACCTGGAATCATATGTGTTATTTAACTCGAAGTAGCTCATATTTTTCAATATTTTACCACAATTTTTAATTGCTAAATTCTTTATTGCTAAATCAATCACAAATTGACAGTTAGTATTTTTAATAACTGACGTTCACATTCTAGTGGCTTGTATTATTTTTACCTTATATTTAGCATGAAGTTTTTAAATCTAGCTGAGTGTCTATATAGATATAGCTATTATTAGTTTGATGTTGATGAGTACACACACAGGCATGTTTATTTTTAGAAACATGGTTTACTGTCATCCGCGTCTAAGGCAATTTCGTCGAATGAAATTCTGGTTATTCGCGTATAAGGCAATTTGCGTTTCTAGTACTATGCGTAATTTGAACATACCGGCCATTTGCGTAATAAAATTCGGGTAATCTACGTAACTGGTAATTTGTGTACGAAATTCTGGTCATCCGCGTATAAGGTAATTTGCGTTTCTGGCACTATGCGTCTGAACGCTTTTTTTAACCGCCGCAAAACGAAACTGAACAAAAATCTGAGAATTTTTCACTTATAAAAATTATTTCCCTCAAACGTAATGCATTGATCTAGAACTGTACAACTTTTGTAAAATTTGGAGTAAAACCAAACGTTTTAGTTAGAATAAAGCTTTATACCATGTACAAAAAGGAAACATTATTACCGTGATGCATTTACGCATGTGTTCGCGTTGGCTATTATACATTATGGCACTTGTTTAATTGGACCTGAACACATTTTAACTGCCGTCCATTTGAACCACTGCAAATTTTGAAATTTTTACTTTTTGCCATATACACAGCCGGTCCGTATGGACATTTTGACACTAAGGCATTACAACGTTCATACTTTTTACCACATAGACAGCCAGTTCGTATGGACATTTTGACCCCTGCACTTTCCAGCCATTGAACATTTTCTCATGCTGACTGCCCAGTCCCGGAATCACTGGATTATAGTTAGGTGGTTTTACGGTATATGCAATTATTATTGCTTAATAATAACAATGAGACATTTAAAGACAAACACAATATTAGAAAAACGTGTTTATTCGCCACATTCAATGAAACGCACGGCTTAATTTAAGAACCCAGTAATCCGACAAAGAACCCCTTTAAGATGGTCTAATTCGTTTTCCCGTTCTCGAATCTTTTCATTCTATTCGCATATAAAGGGGGATAATTTTTTAACTCACCCACATCAGTGAAGTCTCGGCGAAAAAGGCAATGTTTCTGAACATTTTTTACCTGCCTTCGAGGTAGGGATGACTAAAGATCATTCGCCAGGGGGCCGATTTTTGAAATTCGACCGCTCGATTTCGTGTGTTTCGTTCAATAATATCTCCACTACTAGGCATTTAAATTCTACTAATAGAATTGAAAACGAGTGGTAAATACCACTAGATTCCCAATTTCTGTCGCTCGTATTTAAAAAAACAGCATTTCGCCGTTTTCCACCGATTTTCGAGTGACGAAATCGAACAATCGAAAATCAAAAATCGGCCCCCAGTTCCTAAAATGGCATTATGACAAGCATAGTCGGATTTATTTTGCATCATTTGATAAATTAACTATAACCACATACACTACAGTAGCGACAAAAAGTATTTTAAAAGCGGCAAAAGCTTTTTCACTACACCAGCTGGTAAAGGCTCTCTTAATTGTTCAAACACTGATAAGAAAGTTGCATTTTATTCACATGTGAGGCAAATTAATCATATGCAAATGTTGAGTAGTTTTCTTATGTTTGCTGGTAGCTCGGAGTAAATATCTATGGAGCGGCCATTAACAGGCGTTCCCCTCTGCAAAAAGATCGCGGCCGCCGGTCAAGGAGGTTATATAAAACTAGTTGCCACACGTCATACGCCATTCAGCAAACGTCAGTCTAAGCGGAATGATAGGAGCCGAAAATGCCGAATTGCAGCGTTTTCTCGTGCAAAATGAGATCGGAAACGTCTAGTCTACAAAAAGAACACGTTTCTTATCATATGTAAGTACTATTACATCTAAATATTATCAAATAGTGCATTAACTTAAAACATTGTCAATCTGACAGTGATACCAGTGATATGATATTAGATCTATTTTAGGGTAATTCTAAAGAAGACTTTCTAAATATTAATTAGGTACGAGTAGAATTTCTAATAGGAAATATTATGCGAAACTCTGCGTAGGGGGCGCGACTACCACAATCCATCACAATCTGGGGGTCCGCCGCGGAACAAGAAAATTTAAATTTCGTTATCTAACCTCTCTATCACTATTGCATATTTGAGCGATAAAGAGAAAAGAGAAAATTTACTAGCTAGCTTAGTGCTACACTCTGGCGGCAGAACATTGCAGTAATATGCCCTATTTGTGTTGCTTTTTGTTATATGTGACGTTCCATGGAAAAAGGTACCTTATGGCGGCCGGCGCTTACGTCGCATGCCGCCGCAATAATATTGGAGCGGTGTTAATAATAGCGTAAGCGCCAACCCCCATAAGGTACCTTTACCCGTGGGACGTCACATATAATTTATGTAACACATTATTTTTATATAACACCTTAGTTTCATATCAACCTAATCTATTTAATCAAATAAATAGATCTATAAGAATAAAGAAAAGGGGGACGGGGGATCAAAAAGTAGTCGAAAACATCTCGCGTGATTTGTGCACAACCCCTAAATAACGTAAAATTACCGATAGACTCTTTTTTTTTAATTAATTTTTCCTTTAGTTTCTACATATAGCTGGTCAAGCAGATCTTGTCAGTAGAAAAAGGCGGCAAATTTGAAAAATGTAGGCGGGAAGGGATATCGTCCCATAGAAAATTTGAATTTCGCGCCTTTTTTACTGACAAGATTTGCTTGACCAGCTATATATTTTTATTTAACATGTCAAATATTTTATTAATTTAAGGTATTTACGGCTGTCACTTTCCATAAATAGGCACTTTTAATTTATTACTCTGGTATCACCGTACCAATATTAGTGATGGGACACCATAAAAACCAATATCGGTAAAATCGATATAAACATAATGAATAATATACAGATGGTCATGATGCCTAGCGAACACCAGCCATATCGTACAAACCTCAAGGAGTGATATTCCTAGGCAGATGATGATCTGCCTAGTGACCACCAGCCATATCGTGCTAACTTCAAGGTGTGATATTCCTAAGCAGATCGTGAAACGCCGGCATGTCATGATCTGACTAGTGACCACCAGCCATACCGTTCAAACCTCAACATTTAGGCATATCGAATAAGTAGGATGTCCTAATTTTAGCAAATGATAACCATTGAAATGGCTTGACAGCCTACTTATAGTACGTGTTTGGGTAGCGTGTGATTTTAGTACCTACCTAGTACCTACGCATTCTGCTCCAAATGCCACATAGAATGCAGCACTAGCCGTGGCAAAAAATGCAAACGGCAGATTATTAAATGGCGGCGTTTCATGATATGCCTAGGATTATCTCGATATGCCCGATTTTACGATCTACCGCCGATATATATACTAATTATCCCCTACTCAATATCCCTTAAATGACATCCTATGGCCGCGTTCCATCTCTGTCATCAGATCTGCATGCTCGATAGTATATTGCATTGCTTTCAGAAGTAAACCAACATGTAAAATATTAACTAATGAACTGATAATAAAAAATCATTCTATATCAGCTTGCAAGATTCGCCCTAAACAAATTGACAAACTATTAGAAATAACATCTAAATCATCATAAGTTAGTAAAATGCTGGTACAAAGACTTGATATTGTATTCTTATTATAATTGATAAAATCAGAAATTAAAATTCATTGTCAATTTTATCGACAATATTATCGGCGCGTCCCTCGCACTATCTAGGTTTACTTAGAACTGACGTCATCTCGTTCACGGACAGGGTTGTCTGTGTTTGTTCTTGTACTTGTGTGAATATAGTTTTTGCTAGTGTTTGATAATTTTGTCGTGTGCGTGTGTAGCGACGCATGCTAAAAATGCATTAGTGTTAACATTATTTGTGTGCGTTACCTCGTCCCCCGCGCCAAAAACGACAGAATTTTTCAGATAGAAATTAGTGCGCGTCTCTACTCCATAGATATTTACTCCGAGGCTGGTAGAGTTGACTTATGATGATTTTGAATGATAAATATTTAATAACATTAATTTTGAATCGATTTGCTTTGATTTTGTTTGATATTTTAGTTAGTATTTTCCTTGTGTTGGTGTGGTGAAAAATTTTGTGTTTCACTCGGTGGCTAAATTTGCTTGACCCTCGTGCCTTGAAACCCTCGCAACGCTCAAGATTCCATAACAACTACTTACTTTGCCGCCTTGTAAAACAAATAACTATTTCACTTCTCATGCTCTAAAAGTACATCTTCATGTTGTGCGTAGGCAAATTCGTTTTTTATGCTCTAATGTAATAATAGTAATAATCTCTCTAATCGAATGTACCTAAATAAAGTAAAAGCTTCGTCGAAGGCCAAAGCAATCGGTCCGACAGCACAACGAACAACTTTAACTTCATAGAGAGAACTCTTTATTTTATTTCCTTTCGTTAGCATTCTAATAGCCGTAACACACTACCGCACCGCACCAAGGTCATTGTGGGACGCACCCATAAGTAAGAGGGAGAAAGCGATATCTCTTTCTGTGCGTCCCACAATGACCTTGGTGCGGTGCGGTAGTGTGTTACGGCTCTTCGACCAAGGCAAGGATACAAACTAGAGATGCACCGGACATTCAGATACTATCCGGTATCCGGCCTATCCGGCTTTTAATTTAACATCCGGCCGGATAACGGATAGCGATCTACTATTCGGCCGGATACCCGATAATAACTTTGCTTGATTTCGGAGTAAACAAATTGGATTTAAGAAACAGTCACGGTCATAATTCGTACTAAGAAATGAGTCCGCGCGAACGTTCACTACGAAACAGGTCAAAATCTGCACAATGAGCACCCCTGAAAACTGAAAAGTAGGTATGTAACAATACTAATTCTCACGACGCGCGGGCTCGAATACTTTCTCGCTCGCACAGTACTGCGTCACACCGGCCAGCCACCGAGGAGCACCGAGCGCGCACGACGATCGCCGACCGGACCGAATAAAAGCCGCAGTCCGCGCCGCATCAGATGACTTAGCTAGTGGCAGCCTTAGCGATAGGTACACCTCTGTCCTTTGGCGAGTCACAATGGGTCGGGAGTTCGATAGCCACTTGCAGTCTTCTCCCAGACTTACCTAGGTCCCTTGGCGATAGGTTCATAGACTGTCCCTTGGTATTTTTACATTGTGAGTTGTCACGCTCAACAATGACAACTACCCACTCTTTTAAAGAAGAAGTTGCATCTACCCGACATTGTTTTTCTGAAGTACCCTACGTATAAAAATGGGACTGTACGAAATAAATAAGGAGGCAAACGACGAATCATCTAAAGAAGGTAGTAACAATACAACTTAAAGACAAAGTAGCAACAGAATATCCACAGTAACACCAATACAGTTGATGTATGCTATCAGACCAGCTTCACTCCAGGGGGAGGGTTCCGTCGGAACCCCTCTCAGACAGTAACAGTAAGATAGTGCCAACTTGGCGAAACTGAAGGAGACATCGTTCTACACAAGTCCTGTCCTGGTACTCTCTCTTCAGACATACGTGTGCCAGAGATCCTGGTACTCTCACGGGACGTCATCGAGCACCAGAGGGAGAGAATGTAACAATACTGATCCTGGTACTCTCACGGGACGTTACCGAGTACCAGAGGGGGAGAATGTAACAATACTAATTCTCACGACGCGCGGGCTCGAATACTTTCTCGCTCGCACAGTACTGCGTCACACCGGCCAGCCACCGAGGAGCACCGAGCGCGCACGACGATCGCCGACCGGACCGAATAAAAGCCGCAGTCCGCGCCGCATTAGATCACTTAGCTAGCGACTGCCTTAGCGATAGGTACACCTCTGTCCTTTGGCGAGTCTCAATGGGTCGGGAGTTCAATAGCCACTTGCAGTCTTCTCCCTGACCTCCCTAGGTTTAGCTAGTGCCTTGGCGATAGGTTCCCGACTGTCCCTTGGCAATTTGCATCGGTAGCAGGCGTGCTCAACCTTGCCGTCTGTTATTCGATATTACGTAGATAGGGAGTAACCAGTTTTGTATGAACCCATAAATGTATGCACCTATATGTATAAGTTTTCATAGTCAATAAAAGTATCGTTGACATTGGCGTTTGAGTGAAACTCCCACCTACCCTACAGGTATAGTTTCGCCGGCCGAATATTCGGCGGCCGGATACCGAATATTCGACCGAAGGTCAGGCCGAACATCCGGTATCCGGCCAATCAATTATCCGTTGCATCTCTAATACAAACAGCCAAAGTCCACAATAAAACTTCATGAAATACTTATAATAGCTATTCATTGATCTCATTTAAGTAGTTATTATTTCTTAAATGTGTGTTTTTTATATTATTAACACGCACACATTTTATTAGGGTTCCGTACCCGAACGGTAAAATCGGGACCATATTATTAACACATTCAACACCAAGAACCCGACTGTCGGGTACACTGTTCGTAGCGACTACGCGCTACATACGACGAAACCGTGGCTACGCGCTACGAGCGTAACCCGTAGCACTTAGTGGTATCGAATGTGTTAAGACTCCACTGTCCGTCCGTCTGTCTGTCACCAGGCTGTATCTAATGAGCCGTGACAGCTAGACAGTTGTAATTTTCACAGATAATGTATTTCTGTTGCCCCTATAACAACAAATAATAAAAAGTACGGAACCCTCGGTGGGCGAGTCCGACTCGCACTTGGCCGGTTTTTTATATAAATGTTTTCACATCTGAGCAGTATGTAACGACCTGAGTCAGGTGTCACGTGCCTATATACTGAAAAAAAGAAACATAAAGTTCACGGGTGGGAACTATAATTTTAATTAAATTAGCATTTACAATATGTTGCTGTTTCATTTCCTCGCAATCGAAGTGAAAAGTACAGATGGACAACTCGTCCATAAAACCCATTTTACATTCGACTTTATATCCATCCTCGCTCGCATTAATTCTTGCTAATAGTAGGAGATCCCACATATGGTCGACCTTCACCAATCTGTTTGACGGATGAAACTATGAAAATATGTTCCAGAACATAAATAAATAAGGTTGCCTAAAGAAATATGGTCAAGGCTATTTTTAATAAATTCTTGAAAACATAAATTTTTCGGTAAATTTCACCGATTGGTCTGACGAACGAAATAAGTTTCAATGGAAAGTATACAACTTGTACAACATAAATCAACTAGGTTTGCTTGAATTATACATCAAAATGATGGTAATTTTATTGCAAATACAATGGTATAGGGTTGCCTGCGAAAATCCGGTCACAAATAAGGGTTGCCAGGCTTTTAATTAAAATAAGAAGGGAAGACTTTTAGCGATAACTCATAAACGGCTTAACTGATCAAGTTTGTTTTAATTTAATTGATTAAATTTGTTAAGCACTATTTTCATGATTTTTTTTCATATTTTTTGGACAGCTGGTCCAAAAGTTAGAAGGAAAAACCTTTTTATTATCAAGAAATGTTGTTTAAAGACCCCTATTTATTTTGAAAGGCTTATCGAACGACACCCCACACTATAAGGTTGAAACGATAAAAAAATTGTCACACACATTGTGTTTCTTTCTAAGCGATTATTTCCGAAAATATTCACTGTGGTGATCTGGCCTCCTTTTAGCTCTTTGGTTTTATAACATTTAAATTCTATGTCAATATTCTTATGATTGTCAAACAAATGCATATACTAAATACATGCATGATTATTATAATTGAGTTTATTTCATTGGCGACGAAATGGACGCCGAACAATTCGCTCAGTTTCTGAGCGTGCAACAAACGCAACAAGAACAAATATTGAAAATATTAAGTATGGCTCTTACCGCAACACGAACGGAAGCGGTTTCCACACAGGCAGACAACAGCGTGACGAGCGCTAACACGACTGCACAGGAACAGTCCCCTAACAAAGTCGCTATACTAAAAGCTTTCAACATGAACAAATTCAACCCCGACACTTACAGGGTGAGTGACTACATAGATTTTTTTGAAGCCAAGTGCACAATACATGCAGTACGCACAAATGACAGTATGATGAAAGACCTCCTACTAAATTGTATGACGCCTGACATTTTTAGGGAACTGAAGACAGCACTTACCCCTAACTTTGAAAATAGCACATACACCGACATTCGTACAAAGCTCTTAGACCTATACCGAGTCAAGAAAACACGATACCGCGCACTCATAGAATTCTGGAGTTGCATTAGAGAAAATGACGAGTCCATGGAACATTACACAAACCGTCTTAAGGCGTTGAGCATAGACTGCAGTTACGATGACAAACTATTAGAGCGCCAGCTTCGTGATCGTTTTGCGACAGGCCTTAATCACACGGAACTCGAAACAGATCTAAAACAAAAGTGGCCTAACTTAACAGAATTAATTAACGGCCAGGCAACAGAGGTGACATTTGCCACATTGTTTTCAATCGCACAATCACGAGAACAAGCCGAAAACGACACACCATCGACAAACGTTAAAAGAATCAAGAAGAAAGCTAATCCTAGATCTGACAAACAAGAATCAACGAACTACAGAAGCCCCCGAAAAATACGTTCTAGCCAATGCCTACGTTGCGGCAAGCACGACAAACATAACCTAACAGATTGTCCAGCAAAGAAACACATATGCGAAGAATGCAGCACAGAAGGACACTATGAAAGCTGCTGTATAAAAACTGGCCGAGCTTATCTAGTTAAACACAAACCTAGAACACTCAGGTACAAAACACAACGTGTAACAAACACCACAGGATCGTCCCGATCATCTTTTAACACGAATGATGATTCTTCGGAAGATAGTGACACTGAAGACGATCTAGTATGTAACGTCACTCCAACGCGAAACAGAGACTGTAAGAGAATAGATGTTATTATTAACGGAAGACGCTGTACTATGGACTGGGACCCAGGATCAGCTTACTCGATCATAAGCACATCTCTTTGGCGGCAAATAGGTGCACCAAAATTAACGAAACCCCCTAAGTTAAAAGCGTACTATAATCACAAGCTCAAATCAGAGGGGCTCGCCTACGTCACGGTAGAAGTCGAAGGGAAACAGAAAATCGCCCCCGTGGTTGTCATGAAACACGCAGATCCGATGCTTTTTGGGTTACACTGGAGTGAAACCTTTGGAATGGAGTTCCCCAAACCTGTGTACTCCATTAAGGAAGTAACTCCGACGACACTAGAACGAGTCATTGACCGGTACAAGCAACTTTTTGACGGAAAGCTTGGAAAAGTGGACAACTACTTTGTAAATATTCACGTAAAACAAGGAGCAGTACCTGTACATTTACCAGCACGACCTATCAAGTTTGGAATGAAGAAGAACATAGAAAAAGAAATTGCGCGCCTTGTGGCTGACAATATTATATACCCCGTGGACCCAAATGTAACACCAGTAGAGTGGGCGACACCCACCGTTAACGTGGTGAAACCGAACGGCGACATCAGAATATGCGGAGATTTCAGAAGTACGTTAAATCCTGTCTTAATTAAGCACTTGCACCCCGTTCCACTTTTCGATCAACTACGACAGAAATTAGCACAAGGCAATTTTTTTTCAAAAATAGACCTCAAGGACGCCTACCTACAATTTGAAATAGCACCGGAATCCAAGAAATACCTAACACTCTCGACACATCTAGGATATTTTAGGTATAACATAATGCCTTTTGGAATATCGACAGCGCCCTCTATATTTCAACATTACTTAGACGAACTACTTAGGGACATTCCTAACACAGCAGTGTATTTTGACGACGTTGCAATAGCCGGAGAAGACGTGAAGGAACACCTACGCACCCTTAGTGTCATCTTCGAGCGACTACAGAAAGCAGGCCTAAAAGTAAATCTAAAAAAATGTTCATTTCTACAAAATCAAATAGAATATCTTGGCCACTCGATAGACAAAAACGGCATACGCCCTACAAAAGAAAAACTTGAAGCAATTTCGAAAGCTGCGGCACCTACTAACTCTAAAGAATTAAGATCATTTCTGGGCCTTGTAAATTTCTATGAACGTTTTATACCACATTTACATGGACTATGCGCCGATCTCCATGAACTTACTGGGAATAGACAACCGTGGCGTTGGACAGAACACGAAAATCAAATATTCGAAACTACTAAGCAATGTATTGCTTTATCAAAACCACTTACCGCGTTTGACGAAGACAGATCAATCTTTCTTGCATGTGACGCGTCAGAGATAGGCGTCGGAGCGGTATTATATCACAAAAATGGAAACACAGAACAACCCATAGCTTTTGCCTCAAGGAAACTTCGAACATAGGAAACTAAGTATTCAGTCATTGACCGCGAAGCACTTGCAATTCTGTTTGGAATTAAAAAATTCGACCAATATTTACGAGGAACCAAATTTACTTTACTTACTGATCACAAGCCATTAATTCATATATTGGGATCTCAGCGTAATCTTCCTAAAGTAGCAAACAACAGACTCGTTAGATGGGCACTAATAATCGGCTGCTATAACTACGACATATGTTACCAGAAAGGCGAAAACAACATATTAGCCGACTGCCTTTCCAGATTACCAAACGCTGAAACACAGCCATCAGAAATAGAGTGTGCAGTACATCGAATCGAGTCACGTCTTCTAGGAACCAGAATGGCAGATTTACATCTCTCTGAGGAATTTTTGAAAGAGACAACCAAGCAAGACGTCATACTATCAGAGGTTTTAAAATGTATAAAAACCGGTTGGAGAGAGATGCACTTTACCAATGACGTTAAGCATTACTTCAAAAAGCGTAACGAACTTTCAATAGAAAATAAAATAATATTGTGGCAAGGCAGAGTGGTAAGTAATTCCAGAAAAACTACAACCTAAAGTCCTCGCATATCTCCATAGGGGGCATCCTGGAATATCAGCAATGAAGGCACTGGCACGGTTCTATGTTTGGTGGCCATCCATTGATGAAGACGTAGACCAATATGTCAAGAGATGCTGTCGGTGCCAACAAAATAGACCTCATTGCCCTGAACTTCCAGTCTACTCGTGGTCTATCCCAGAAAAAGTATGGGAAAGGATCCATATCGACTTTGCAGGCCCTTTTGAAGGTACTTACTGGTTAGTCTTGAGCGATGCCTTGTCGAAATGGATAGAAATCAAACCTATGAAGAATATTACCACGTCGAAATTGTGTGCTGAGTTAGACGACATATTCTGCATGTTTGGTCTCCCAGAAATAATTGTATCTGATAACGGCCCACAGTTCACGTCATCCGAATTCAAACAATACTGTAAAAATCAAGGCATTTTGCATATTAGATCATCACTTTACCATCCAAGAACCAATGGCCTCGCGGAACGCCTCGTGAGGACCTTTAAGTCAAGATTTGCGTCTGGCACAGAACCCCAACACCAGCGTTTACGAGAGTTTCTTTTCACGTACAGAATTACACCCCACAATACTACGGGCAAATCACCAGCAGAAGTGATGTTTGGACGTCAAATAAATACTTTATTGTCAAATATTCGACCTAGCAAAAGGAGAGAATTACAGTACAAGCAAGTGAAGGCCAATATAGAGGCCTCAATGGATAAGCCAAATTATACACCCGGCAATCCAGTATACCATAGAACCCGGCTTGAAAAGTCCTGGCAACCAGGAATTATAGCAGAGCGGAGACATCGCTACTCTTTTACGATTTCAACGCCTACTAGAAACGTCATCAGGCGACACGCTGATCATATTCGACCTCGACTACCATCGCCTAATAACCCTCCAAGTCACCATGAACCACCTCAAACCTCCTCGTCATACAAATCTCTTTCATCCCCCCCAACAGATATGTTTCGTACGCCCGATGCCACTTCAAGTCCTGGTGCGTCGCGAATCTCATCTGCCACTCCTAACTCCACCCTGATGAGCCCTCCACCTCAAACAGGAAACAACGAAAGCCTGTCCCCTGACCCAGATCCTACCCCTTCACCTGCAAATTCACCTACGCAGCGCCGTAGTCAACGGGCAACAAGACCACCTCGACGACTTATCGAAGAGATGTGATCAGGGATGGGATGGGACGAATGTGGTGATCTGGCCTCCTTTTAGCTCTTTGGTTTTATAACATTTAAATTCTATGTCAATATTCTTATGATTGTCAAACAAATGCATATACTAAATACATGCATGATTATTATAATTGAGTTTATTTCATTCACTTTATCAAAAAATGTTCTTCGAAAACCCCTACTCATTTTGAAAGACCTTTCCAACAACATCCCACACCATAGGGTAGACACGAAAAATCCTCACGTACATTTTGTTTCTTTCGAGGCTATTATTTCCTAAAATATTCACTTTATCAAAAAACGTCAGACAGATGAGTGCAATTATCGATCTAAAATCACCTCTTTAAACACGGCAACCACCTAATAGTGACCGGAAAAAGATAGGCAACCTAGTTGATTTATGTTGTACAAGTTGTATACTTTCCATCGAAACTTATTTCGTTCGTCAGAGAAATCGGTGAAATTTGCCGAAAAAAATTATTTTTCAAAAATTTATTAAAAATAGCCTTGACCATATTTCTTTAGGCAACCCTATTTATTTATATTCTGGGACATATTTTCTTTCATATTTTCATAGTTTCATCCGTCAGACAGATTGGTGAAGGTCGACCATATAATATATGTGGGATCTCCTACTATAAGGTAATTAATAGTTTAAAACCTCCTTGAGCCACGTAAAAAGGATAGTTTCATTGAATAATCAATAGTTATTATACCTACTAAGTCAATAGTTATTATATGCAATAAGTATATTAACTACTCATTAGTAAATCAACTAGCTACATAGCCTATGTACGTACATATTGTATATTGCGAATCAAAAGTGAACATTTGCAAATTTAACTAGTAGGTATGAATGCATCTTTATGGTGATTACGCGCGCGGACAAAGCACGTTTTATTTTGGCGGTTACCGCCACGCCATGATGGATGGTGCCGGATGACAAGTGAAGCGAGTGTTCGTCACTGGCTGCTGTGTTTTGCCGATGAGGAAAAAAACGTGATGGAGTGGAGAGGGTAGATGAAAATGTAGTGTCGATTGCAGGCAGCTATTCGACTTATTTAAAGGGTCACGACGTCGTTCTTCTTGGCTATGTCATTATTATAAATGATCTTATTAGGCCAATCAATCGAACCCCCGATGTAGAAGGAATCCACCATCAATTACAATGGCACTAACAGCAAGGTTTGGTGGATCAGACACTGAGAAAAAGGCGTTTTTTGTCGTCGGATTTTTAAGATGATTATACCAAAAATAATGAAATTCGAAATGGTGGCCATTTTTTACAACTTTGACAAGAATAGATATTAAGGTACCTTTCGGATCCTTAGATATGAATTTTCATCATGATTTGAAAAAGTTTTCCGTTACACGTACCGTTTTCGATCTACGAGCAAAAAACTGGGATTGCGAAAACTCGGATTAGACGCATTAAGGACGAAATAAAAGTATTAAAACTATTTCCAGCTTGCTAGGAATTAATTCTTCAAAAAAATCTAATTTGATTGGCCTTTATATCCATTTTCCAAATTTATTAAATAAATTTCCAACAAACGATGGTCGATATTACACGACAGTTCACTACAAAAAATATGGTAAAACGAACAAACGGTGGATCGTAATATGTTTAACCTTTCCCTTACTTACTTCACTGGCTCAGTGACCCAATAAGGACCTTGGCCTCCGATACAACAGAGCGCCACTCTGCCCTATTCTGCGCCACTTCACGCCAGTTGGGTATTCCGAGGGCGGTTTTTAGGGCATATCATCACTCCAGCGGTATCTGAGACGCCCAGACGTACGTATTCCACCCGGGTGTCCGACATACGCTCTTCTCACAGCACGATCCTCTCCCATGCTCTCCAGGTGATCTAGACATTGGGCACCGCAACCAGCTCCTCTAGCTCCCTATTCTTCCTACGCCTCCAAGTTCCATCTACATCTCTGATCGGCCCAAGCATGCTTTTAGTTGCTTGCACTTTTTCCCAGTCTAATTTAAGATAATCTAGTCTAACTTTCTAGTCATACCAAGTCAAAAAGGATCGTATTTGAAACTTAGTCATCAGAATTATGATTGTTTAGGTAGAAGGTGGACGCCTTTACGAATTTTATTACGAAACTAATCTAATTTGAGATCAAAAAGTACTTAATACGTGGTTGTAGAGAATAGAGAACGTTAATATACCGTGTAAGTTCATATTGCAAATAACGTTATGGATACATTGATGTAAACAAGAAAATAAAAGCAAAATATAGGGTAATTGTATTCACAAAACAAGTCTGTAAGCCCTCGGCCCATGTTTTATTGAAAAGGTGTGAGCTTTCAGAGATTTATCGTCGTACAATTTCTTAAAGGTTGGTTCTGTTTTGTTTCACGAGAAAGTTCACTATTCGCCTAGTAATCGATATTAAACTTTCGTGAGGCCCCCCTCTAGCCTCACGCTTCAAACCTAGCCTAGTACTTAAACGCCTTTTTACTTAAGAGCGCTATTACATTTCGGCGTTGAGCGAGTTTAGGTATTTTACGCGCTGCGGCAGGCCGTGCGAGCTCAGTATGCCGATCCCTTCTACCACACTCGCACTACAATGATGGATTAAACATTCTTGATCCTTCGCGAAGCATATTGAAATCAACCATAACAACACTAACTGTACTTAACTTTTAAAGTTCTAAAACTGTTATTTGGTAAGTACGAAAATACTAAATGCAGTGCAAATGTACATAGGGGCTGTTCATAAATTACGTCATCTATTTTTGACGATTTTTGACCCCCCCCCCCCACCCCTCAAATCATCCAAAAATCAAGCTTCGGATGAATCTGTTTCCTCCTACGTTATGTTACCATCATCCGATCTCCAGACCCCCCCCCCACTCCTCCCATTTGAAACGACGTAATTTATGAATAGCCCCATACTCGTACTTATGAAGGTATATTACTCGAAAGAAATTATAGGTACCTACTCGCTTATTTACATGTTTCGTCATTGCATTTGGTACCTATAGGTTGTAAAGTTTGTATCAACGAGGGTTTAAAAACGAACTGGTACTGAGGATCTGATGATGATTAAGGTGGTCACGGATACCAATCAACCATGTAGTAACATGATTAGGCTCGTTTGATTCGTCTCAACAAGATCTTTGACACTGAAGATACACAGGGTCTGATGATGGAGCTGGAAGGTGGCCACGGGTACCAGTCTATCATGTAACTAAACAACTTCGTGTTTGGGCTCGTTTGATTCGTCTCAACAAGATCTTTGACACAAGACAGTACTCAGGGTCTCATGATGGAGCTGGAAGGTACCATTACCAATCAACCATGCAACTAAACCACATCGTGTTTAGGATCGTTTGATTCGTCTCAACAAGATCTTTGACACTAGGTGATACTCAGAGTCTGATGATGGAGCTGGAAGGTGGTCACCGGTACCAATCAACCATGCAACTAAACCACTTCGTGTTTAGGCTCGTTTTATTCGTTTCAACAAGATCTTTGACACAAGATAGTACTCAGGGTCTGATGTTGGAGCCGGAAGGTGGTCACCGGTACCAATCAACCATGCAACTAAACCACTTCGTGTTTAGGCACGTTTTATTCATCTCAACAAGATCTTTGACACAAGGTAGTACTCAGGGTCTGATGATGGAGCGCGAAGGTGGCGACGGGTACCTGTCTATCAGCTCCATCATCAGACCCTGAGTAGTATCTTGTGTCAAACATCTTATTGCGACGAATCAAACGAGCCCAAACACGAAGTGGTTCAGTTACATGGTAGACTGGTACCCGTAGCCACAGTCCAGCTCCATCATCAGACCCTGAGTACTAACTTGTGTCAAAGATCTTGTTGCGACGAATCGAACGAAGCCAAATACGAAGTGGTGTAGTTGCATGGTTGATTGGTACCGGTGACCACCTTCCGGATCCATCATCATACCCTCAGTACTACCTTGTGTCAAAGATCTTGTTGCGACAAATCAAACGAGCCCAAACACGAAGTGGTTCAGTTACATGGTAGACTGGTACCCGTGGCCACAGTCCAGCTCCATCATCAGACCCTGAGTACTAACTTGTGTCAAAGATCTTGTTGCGACGAATCGAACGAAGCCAAACACGAAGTGGTTTAGTTGCATGGTTGATTGGTACCGGTCACCACCTTCCGGATCCATCATCAGACCCTCAGTACTACCTTGTGTCAAAGATCTTGTTGCGACAAATCAAACGAGCCCAAACACGAAGTGGTTCAGTTACATGGTAGACTGGTACCCGTGGCCACCTTCCAGCTCCATCATCAGATCCTGAGTACTATCTTGTGTCCAAGGTCTTGTTGAGACGAATCAAACGAGCCTAAACACGAAGTGGTTTAGTTGCATGGTTGATTGGTACCGGTGACCACCTTCCGGCTCCAACATCAGACCCTGAGTACTATCTTGTGTCAAAGATCTTATAGAAACGAATAAAACGAGCCTAAACACGAAGTGGTTTAGTGGCATGGTTGATTGGTACCGGTGACCACCTGCCGGCTCCATCATCAGACCCTGAGTACTATCTTGTGTCAAAGATCTTGTTGAGACGAATCAAACGAGCCTAAACACGAAGTGGTTTAGTTGCATGGTTGATTGGTACCGGTGACCACCTTCCGACTCCATCATCAGACCCTGAGTATTATCTTGTGCCAAAGATCTTGTTGAGACGAATCAAACGAGCCCAAACACGAAGTGGTTTAGTTGCATGGTTGATTGGTACCGGTGACCACCTTCCGGCTCCATCATCAGACCCTGAGTACTATCTTAAGTCAAAGATCTTGTTGAGACGAATAAAACGAGCCTAAACACGAAGTGGTTTAGTTGCATTGTTGATTGGTACTGGTGACCACCTTCCGGCTCCATCATCAGACCCTGAGTACTATCTTAAGTCAAAGATCTTGTTGAGCCAAATCAAACGAGCCCAAACACGAAGTGGTTTAGTTGCATGGTTGATTGGTACCGGTGACCACCTTCCGGCTCCATCATCAGACCCTGAGTACTATCTTGTGTCAAAGATCTTGTTGAGATGAATAAAACGAGCCTAAACACGAAGTGGTTTAGTTGCATGGTTGATTGGTACCGGTGACCACCTTCCGGCTCCATCATCAGACCCTGAGTACTATCTTGAGTCAAATAAATACATATAGAATGTCAGGTCGTTTCAAATATTTTTAATCCTGTCCGGTAGTTTATTAAACTGTACCATTATAAATTATAATACTATAAAAACAGTGCTAGGATCAAAGTCTCTCGTTGCGGTTTACACGCACACAGTATAGCGTTTTACACGGCGCCCGCCGCACACAATGATAAAAAACCTCGTCGTCGCCGTTGAAAATGTGCGGAGCCGACCGACACACGTCCTGCCTCTACAAGCTCTGCCGCGGCACTGAGCTGGCGCAGCGCGCGTCATCGGTAATATAGAGTAGTTTTCAAAAAATTGCCAAAAAATTATAGTAGAATTTCATAAACACTAATGTATACCAACAGTATAAGCAAACGTTGCAGATTGCTTGAGTATGAAAATGACTTCGATATTAAGTAGATTTTCGTAGGAATTGACACTTGATTCGGAGAGAAAATCGAGTTATTTTTACTTTGATTTTCTCTTTCTCAAAGGTATGTAGGAAAAATATAGTTTGATATGCCTAAAGTACAGGGTATTAGTAATACAAAATAGCCAGGTTTAGCAGAGTAAAATTCTCAACATTTCCAAATAAGAGCTCGCCATTCAGTGCTTCACGGGGTTTTTCGGAAACGACCATCAGAAAAAAAATCATTACTAATTTAATAAGTCCTTTTTCTAATATTTACAACGATATTTATAAAGATAAGAAGACGCTTTTACTGGAACAAGTACTCATTGTTTCTAATAATGAGCGCAAAGTCCTGAATTTCGTCGACTAGTATCATCAATTTTGCATTATTTCGACTTTTCTTGTAAGAGCGCTCTTAAAGTTACTTAAAGGACTAATTACAGCGTTTTTGAAAATTCATGTCAACCCCCAAAGTGGTGAAAAAGGGGTTGAAGGTTTGTATGGAGATCAAACATCTTTGTGAGTTCTCGACTTAAATCTTTGTATAAAGGCATATTATTAGAATACAAGAAAAGCCATTGCACCATTTTTAAAAACTCATTCCCTAAAAGTGTTAAAAAGGGGTTGAACATTTGAATCCATTAAATAAATCAATAAAATAAATAAATCAATATTGGGGACATCTTACACAGATCAAACCTAGCCCCAAACTAAGCAAAGCTTGTACTATGGGTACTAGGCGACGATATACATACTTGTATAGATAAATACATACTTATATACATAGAAAACAACCATGACTCAGGAACAAATATTAGTGTTCATCACACAAATAAATGCCTTTACTGGGATAAATGCTTATAAATGCTTTGAAACTTCTTAGAAACGCATAATATAAGATTACAAAAATTAATTTCGGTTAATAATTATAACAAATGTAGTGTCAATCTACATATAATTACTTACCTAAATTAATTTTGCATCAAGCAAAAACATCTGCGAACGCTCTATTAAGCTCTATTAAGATTTATTAAGCTTAGAAACAAAATAAAAGTGGAAAAATTCAGTCTTGGGTGGAATTATTTACCTTATGGTACTGTAAAATAACTAAATACATATGATTGTGTTCAATGTGAATCGTGACATCATTAAAATCAATTAGCGTTGTTGCAGCGTCGATTGCTGAAGTAGCGCAGTAATTTGTTAATAATGTCGGCGTCCTCAGGTCCGAGTATATTCCGACGTCCGGTATATATTCCTCGGCCCCGGACCATTGTGCCCGCCGACCGGAAACGGCGTAATCGCGCACCCCGCACCGGAAGTTGCCTCGTTCATTCCCTGCTTTATTGTTTGAGCTGTTTGTTACTGATGCAATGGGCTGCGGGATTGTTTTTCATTAGTTTGAATGGTGGAGTAACAATTGACATTATTTTAGCCTTAATCTGGCTCGGTGAAATGACATATCAGCTACCATAATATACTGCTTGTGTTGTCTATGTAAACAATGTAAACATGTTACACACGAGATACAGCCGCGGTGGACTCGTGCGAAGCTGACAAAGTACCTACGGAACAAAATAGTACAATGAACTAATTTATAATTATAATGTTTACTATTGAAACTTAAAACCATTTAAAACAATAAAATGTACGTACTTTGCCATACGATAATTATTTATTAGGCCGTGGACTGGACGCAAAAGGCGCGCGGCAAATCATCTCCGTTTATACAATAGTACATTATTGTCGAGGCTCGGAAGTAGCTACTTGCAGGCTGAGGATTCGTATTAAAGGCCAAGCCACACCGGATGCGTGTGCGTAGACGTGCACGTGCACGTACGCGTCCCGATGCGTTGTATAATACGAAAACTCATACGAGAGGACACACCGCTTGCGTGACGTGTGCGTAACGTGCGCGTACGCGTGACTTGCACGCAACGCAGCTCCGACGAGACAAACCGGCTGCGTGCTGCGTGCACGCGTCCACGCAGCGGAGCGGCAACGTCGCTTCGTTGCGTGCAGTGATAACGTTGTGTTTAACTGCGTTCCCTATGAGAGGGCGAACCGATCAGGTTCGGACACGCACAGCTCGGTGCTGCATAGGTGCTGTGCGTGTACACGCGCAGCTCGCTTGTATTTATTTACAACTCGGCCGGTGCGCGTGCTGGTTTTTAATATGGATTCAGTGATAAAAGAAAAACTAATTAAAATCGTTCGTCAATACGAATGTATAATTTGGCCTGTGGGAACAAATCGATGTTAGGTATTAACGATACTACTGGAGAACAAGGTTGTTGTATTGTGAACTATTGTGCGTTGGTGAATAATATTATGTACTCTCAATTATCTCGATTCAAATATGAGACATTTTTTTCCTCTAATTGCAATGGCGGCATTAGTTGAGCTGCTTCCATTTGTAACGGGAGTTATAATAACATGATGTAGGTACTGTCGCAGGCGTATTTTATTTTACTGCACGCATGACTGAGCTGCAGCGTGCGCCTGCGTGGCGTGCGTTGCGTGACGTGCGCGTCACCCGGTGTGACAGGGGTGCTGCGCACGTCACGCAGCGCACGCCACGCAGCGTGCTGCACACGCAGCCGGTGTGGCTCGGCCTTAAACGGACGACCTTGGGAGTCCGTTTAATTGAATCCGAAGCCAGCAAGTAGCCTTCCAGCCGAGTCATATATAGTGCTTTTCTCAAAAATGGTGCAAGAAATATAAATATAATAAAAATATTTTACAAAAGCAACGTTCTTACGTATATATTTTCACAGAAAAAAGTAGAAACAATTGAAAAAATTAGCTTTGCCGCCTTTTTATTTTTTTTAATTAAAAAGTAGATGTGTATTTTACTGCCGAAAATACGCCAAGCTATTTGAGACAGCTAAATAGTCGCGGTACCAACATTCTAATTATAAGTACTAATCATCTGTTTGGCTGTTTAATGGGCCTGTGCCTTCATTTCAACTTTTAAAAAGTTTGGAACACGACAAATAATGGAATTTGTATGCAACATTGCAGTCCCAAAATCGAGACTGCAATGTTTTTAACTTTTTAATTTTTGACTGACCATTAACTACGCGCTTCGCGACCAACTTTTTAAACGGCAAAGTCGACTTTGCCGTCCATTTTTGAGAAATAGTACATTATTGTCTAGGCTCGGAAGTAGCTACTTGCAGGCTGAGGATTCGTATTAAACGGACGACCTTGGGAGTCCGTTTAATTGAATCCGAAGCCAGCAAGTAGCCTTCCAGCCGAGTCATATATAGTGCTTTGGGGTCATCCATTAATTACGTCACACGAATTTCTTGGTTTTTTTACCCCTCCCCCCCTCCTTGTCACACTTGGTCACATTTGGCAAACCCTTCCCCCCTGGTGTGACGTCACATTTCTTCAAAGAAATCGGGAAATATTTATTTAATATTTTATCGAAATATTTTTGATAAAAGAAATATTAGTAATTTTATAACCCAAAACTGATTAAGAAATGAAATTAAACGAATAAAAACGATTATCGTTTCAAAAACTTTTTATTTAACTGTATAGCGAATAAAATAATTTAAATAAATTTTCGATTACTGATGAAGTTAAAGTGACGTCACAAAGTTTGTGACTCCCTCCTCCCCCTAGTCACAACATGTCACATTTTCTTGACCCCCTCCCTCCCCCTAAACGTGTGATGTAATTAATGGATGACCCCTTTTCTCAAAAATGGTGCAATAAATATAAATATAATAGAAATATTTTACAAAAGCAACGTTCTTAGGTATATATATTATTTTCACAGAAAAAAGTAGAAACAATTGAAAAAGTTTGCTTTGCCGCCTTTTTATTTTTTTAATTTTGAAATAGAAGTGTATTTTTCTGCCGAAAATACGCCAACCTATTTGAGACAGCTAAATAGTCGCGATACCAACATTATAATAATAAGTACTTATCATCTGTTTGGCTGTTTAATGGGCCTGTGCCTTCATTTGATAAGGCCATTAAAACTTTTAAAAAGTTTAGAACTCGACAAATAATGGAATTTGTATGCAACATTGCAGTCCCAAAATCGAGACTGCAATGTTTTTAACTTTTTAATTTTTGACTGACCATAAACTCCGTACTTCGCGACCAACTTTTTAAACGGCAAAGTCGACTTTGCCGTACATTTTTGAGAAACTATACATGTGGTCGAGCGCAATGTATGAATGGTGTTGATTTTCCGCTCGTCGCGCCCCGCGCCGTTTACGTTCAAAGGCCGCGGACTGGATACACTACACGCGACCGGCGGAGCAGGCGACACGACCAAAATGTAGACTTGAATGAATCTGTTTTGAACGACAGCTTCAGAACCATTCGAAAAACCGCGAAATTTGGGTTATTTTTTTGATTGTTTAAAAAAATTGGATTGTTCATTTCGAACGCTTCATGGGTGGTTCATAAAAATTGTCTGATTCAGCCTGAAAAATCGGCCAGGTGACGTCTTCTATTTCTTCGGCAATTTGAAGCTCGGCGACATTATAGCATGGTGCATCGGAGCAAAATTTACAGAGTGTCCAGCATTTGAGGTCTGCTTTTACGCAGGTACAGCGGCCTCCTCTACAGCCTTTCTTCTCTTTTTTCTCTCAGATGGGGTTGAAAAAAGACCGAATAGAGGATCTTTTTCCGACCCCATCGAGTGGCATCTTTTTATCCATTGCTTTGATTCGTACTTTAAAATAGAAAATAAATAATAAAAAATTTGATTTCTACACACTTTCTTGTTAAAGTGACTTTGCCAACCCTCCACCACATTGTTGGTCTTGTGCGTTTTGTCCTTAACACTATCGGCTTAAATAACTGATAAATTTGTCAATATTCAAGCCTTCAAGATTTTTGTACGTATTTGGCAAGTAGGAACTTGCAACACACTTAGCCACAAATGCAGCACCTCGTGTCTCCGAGATCTCAAGCTTTATTTTAATCTAAGAATATAAAGCTATTCGAAAAATGAAAGTACTTAACAGCCACTTGCTTTAGCTGTATCGAATATTGTTTTGCAGGTATTTATCGCTGCAATCTCAAAATCCATTTTCAAATATGTATTTGGGATTAGTCCGTGGTGTACACTAAATTATACGGCATATAATACTTTCATTTTGCAGGGTTGCTAATTTGGATAGAGCAAAATGTCGAGAACGTTTGTATGGAAAAATAACCACTAACGTTTCCCCTTATATTTGAAATTCAAAATGTATGATAAATAGGCTTCAAAGAAAATTAGGAACTGATTTACTGCGATACAGTTCTAAGGTGACCCAGAATTTAGGTTGCCGTGATATATATCGTTTCAGCAGAACCAGGATAACATTCTAGATAGGTAAGTGCAAGTACCGCTCAAATTCGCAATGCAGAGAAACAAGACATTTCGATTGGACATAATTGCATGTCGCTGTATACAAGTACCTACACAGAAACGCCTCTGTACCTACATAGAAGCGTGCACTGTGTATGAAGCGGAAGACAATAGAATGGAAATTGGAGCACACGATGCTTGCTTTCAAATCAATTCAACTTTATATTGCGTATTTTTCCATTAAATGTAATGACAGAATTGGAGTAGGTAGGTAGGCGGTTTAGGTTAAAAAAAAACATCGCACAATTCGCAACTTTGGAACACATACTTCTTCAACTAAGTACCGGTTCATTATAAATCAACTTCAATGCCATGCCAATTAAAGGTAGTATGAGGCTAATAATACAGCTCTACATAGAAATTTAAACATGTACCTACCGCTAGTTTTAGGAACACGTAAAAGCGCACTGATGCCTGTGAATACTGGGTTTTGTCCCATAGCTACCAAATTAATAGTTTGCCGCGAAAAACTTTGTAGATACACGTGTAAACCTAGCCGCCCAGAGACCTATAAAAAGGTCTCCCAAAATTGGTAAAATAGGTAAATCAAAATTGGATTTGTCTTACCAAGTTTTGATGTGTGCGTCAGCATACAATTCGTAAATCGGCCCCTTCCTAACCCGTCCACATTTTTAAAACGTCAAATAGGAATTGTGTCTACATTTTTGTATGTGGATCATACTAGAAATAATACTAACTCGTCCACATGCCTATATAAGGTAAACATCCGAAGTGCTCGACATGCCGAAAGAAAATATTTATTTGCTTCGTGATATTATGTTCAAATTACACATCTACACAAAATATATTTATCTCTTTTTGGAGAAGTGACCTTTACTGTTGTTAAATAGAATGTGTTTTATTTAATATGGTGACCATATCGTAAATTCTCAAAATAAAATAAAATGTTAGTCAATCGGATTGTATTTACGAGTAAACGTCACGTGCTTCTGCTGGCAAGCCCAATAGATGTCATCTGACTCTGAAATACTCTGAATTAAGGAGGAACATCGAAAAACATCTGACTTATGATAAATTGATGAAGCAAGCTACGAAATGAATTGATGGAATAATATAAACGTATATTGTTAAAAATATTAACTTTATATTTTACATTCTTGTAATAAAATAAAATAAATCGGCTGCACATCCCGAGCAAAATAGGAAAATCATGGAATGTCCTAAAATAAGGATTCCCTCAAAACAAAAACTGCACTCTTCACGTTCTGCAGTACGTAGGTATATACTGTGAGTGTGCGGGTTCCACTTCTTCTTTGTCTTTTAAATCTTTAACAGGCGGTATATCTCGAAATATACACGAAGTTTTGTAAAATATGACGTGTCAAGCACTAGATAAAGAAATTATACATATTTCACTAGATTAAAGGTAAAAACTGTAAAAGAAATACAAAAACCGCACAAGTGCTTGTCGGGCCATATACTTTATATTTTCCAAGTAAAATGACTGTGACTTACAGAAAGACAGGCAGATATGACGAAACTATAAGCGTTTGATTTGAAATAGATAAGTAGGTATATTGGGTATTATTCTAAAAAAGGGTTCAAAAATATTGGGACTTTCAAATAACTTGATAGTCCCAATGAATGTCAGCCGTCAAGTGACCCAGCTAGGGTTGCCAGATGGTCGGGATTTGGCGGGATTCTCCCGATTTTTAGCATGTGTTCCCGATTCCCGATAAAGTGAAAACTGTCCCGAAAAACAACTTCACGTTATAAAACAATAATTTCAAGTTCCGAACTGTCGTCGAGCGCGCGAGCTGACGTAGTGCCAATAATGTAAAATATCGTTGTTTTTAATACAATTAATTCAATTTGAATGTATTTTTTTTCCCGACTTGAGTCCCAAAATCCCGAAAAATTTATACTATTTCCCGATAATAGCGCCTTTCGATCTGGCAACCCAGCGGATCTGACTGTGAGATTCAAATGGAACGGCGCAAATATTCTAACGCACAGTTGTTCATCCCTCAAGAGGCACCGACTACGATCGGGCCTAATTATATGCTCGGCCGCGTCGGCAGCAGCGCCAACCCTGGCTGAGGTCTCTGGGAGATGGTATAGCGCGAGGGTATATCCACTATCCGTCCCAGCCTCCATCGTGCGAGATGTGCCAAAAAAACTTAAAACTAGTACATCTGTGGTCCAAAGACCAAAAGTGCGTAGCCCCAAAACAGTCGGTAAAACAATATGCCTCAATATAGTAAATTACGTTACAAGGTCGCAGATATAAGAAGCGAGCCTATAGTTAATATATATATAAGTATATAAAGCGAAGGCCGTTGTTACTACCAACGTTATGGTAATTCAAAAAAAAGTTAATAGACAGCATAATTAGTAGGGTTTTTAGATGTTTAAGGATTTAGTAGGTCATAAAGTAATCCCCTTGCTATTCATATAACATGTTATACAGCGTGTATTTTTAATATTACCTCAAACCGTAACCAAACGTAGGTTTTAGTATGTACTATGAACCGATATTGCAAGGTAATGTTAAGTTAGTCTTAACCACTAAAGCGTAATTAATTTTTGAATATTTATCGAGCAGCAATGTATTGCGTACACTTATTTGACACATGGAAGAAAAGGGTCTAGTATTGTTTAGTTATTATGGTTACGTATTTCCTACATATACGTATGCGTGAAACATTTTTTTAATGTTAATAATATTAACTAGCCAAATTAAAGGCAAATAATTAGAAAACAATACTTACACCATTTTATTACAAAACAATTGTCTTGCAACGAACAAATCACATAAAGTGTCATCTCATACTACTACATTTTTTGAATTCTTCTGAAATTGTTATGAAACAAATGATTCTACTATTAAATTAGCATAAGACTGTAAGGAAGATAGTAAATAATCAACAATCGGTTGACAAGATAACGTCAATGACACGCTTCAACCCGATAGTGTTATTTGAATTCAATACAAAATTAGCTATTATAGTAAGTAAGTAAGTAAGTAAGTAAGCTCTTTATTTGCATTAAATGTGGTAACAAAGGGTCTAAAATATTATAGTTGAAATAGCATCACACATTTAGCTGAATTGCAGCATGCAAAATATACACCTATATCTAAAGTCTCTTACAAGTCTTACAACATGCAACATGCAAACAATCTTATATACAATTAAGAGTTGAGAGCAAAAATAAAATTAATTTTAATCATTAATAATTTGGCTATTTATAAATCTAAATTTATATAAATTGTAAAAATAAGGCAATAATTAATACTAAATGTCAGAATACGTAATAAATATGTCAATTTCTATAAATTGTTATTATTAAAGAAATCATTTAATGAATAGTAACATTCTTCAATTAGCCATGTCTTAAGATTTGTATAAAATTTATGTCCAACTAAACTAGTAATAGATTTCGGCACTGCATTATAAATTTTGCTTAACATATAATAGGCATTCTTTTTAAATAGGCTCAAATTGGCTACTGGCATGTTCAAAGGTTTCTGTGTAATTATTCGCTTCCCAAGTAGCACAGATAGCTCTATAACTACTCACTTTTAGTTCTATCTAACGCTCTGTGCGTATTAAGACACTTATAAGAGCACACTCGTGGTCCTACAGCTGTATAATAGATCTCAGTGATATTTATATAGCTTAGGGCTGATTAAAAGCTGCATTACGGCTCTGAAAACTACCATTAATACGCAAAGAGTGATATAAATGTATATTTGCTACGACCCTATACAGCTTTAAGGGTTATCAAATGCTTTAATCGTTATAAGGTCTGTTTAGTGGATCAAATTACGCCATGTGCTGTATAAGGAGGTAATTGTGGACTTTTATTACGTTGACTTATTAAGGGAGCACAAGTGAACTATTATGAAGCTAATAGACGTATAATGGAACACATGTGGCACATAATACAGCTTGTCGCTTAACATGTTTACCGCTAAGCAGCTTTTATTACACTGACTTTTAAGGGAGCACGAGTGAACTAATATGAAGCCAATAGACGTATAATGGAACACACGTGGCGCATAATACAGCTTATCGCTGAACGTGTTTACCGCTAAGCAGCTTTTAGTACGCTGACTTTTTAAGGAAGCACGACTGAACGATTATGAAGGCAATAGACGTATAATGGAACACACGTGGCGCATAATACAGCTTATCGCTGAACATGTTTACCGCTAAGCAGCTTTTATTACGCTGACTTTTAAGGGAGTACGAGTGAACTAATATGAAGCCAATAGACGTATATATGGAACACATGGGGCGCATAATACAGCTTATAGCTGAACACGTTTACCGCTAAGCAGCTTTTATTATTCTGACTTTTTGAGGAAGCACGAATGAACTATTATGAAGTCAATAGACGTATAATGGAACACATGGGGCGCATAATACAGCTTATCGCTGAACATGTTTACCGCTAAAGCAGCTTTTATTTCGCTGACTTATTATAAGGGAGAACGAGTGAACTATTATGAAACCAATAGACGTATAATCGAACACATGTGGCGCATAATACGGCTTAGCGCTGAACATGTTTACCGCTAAGCAGCCTATTATACTACCATTGGGACTGTCTGCATAGCGGCTGTTAAAACGTTCACAAGATGCCTTTTAACTGTTTAGAGGTTCACTAGTGTATCGAAATAACGACTTGGACTTTATAGTGGTTCACTTAAGTATCTTTATCAGATATATAACAGTCGTATGCTGCATATAAGAATTTTAACGGTTCACGTTGCTTTTTAACATTGACCGCCATTTTATTGTATATAACCTACAAAATTGAAATTGCTTTTCCAACTTTTAAGGGTAACAATAAGGTTTTGTGCCTGAGTTCTTAACCTAAATCATTAGTTTAGTACTTCCTATAACGTATTATTAACTTTTTATCTCATAATTCTGTCCAAACCACTGAAATAGTTTTTACACATTGTAACGTAGTACATTTTTCTAAATTTATATTAAGTATTATTGAGATGATTCATAATCAAAAGAAAAATACTTTTTCTTGTTTCAACGTTTTTAACAGTGTCCGAAACGAACTGTATTAATTGCACTTCTTTGCATAATCTGTTGCATTCAGATGCACCTCTAGATGCTTATCTGTTGTCGGGGTTGTCATACGAGTAAAAATAAATAAAACTTGAGATATTTATATTGTCACTCCAGGAAAACTTTGTATGATTTAGGTATGTTTTTTTCAGGTAAAAAATAATTTTGATATAAAACAAAACATAGAAATTACAGACTTACAAAGTGGCTCTGGAATGAAACAATATTAGATTTAATGATAAAAATATATTTCTTAGGCTCAGGAGTGAAATTGTCTAAACAATTCAGATAGAATTTTCGAAGGATTTGTGTCTTCAAGGGACTGCCACCCTACTTTTGTTAGGCCCTCAGGGACCTCCATATTGGAGGAGTTCATTCGAGAATGATTTGCACATTTGATTTGGGAACCCCTCTGGGGACACTCGCTCGCAAGAGCACAATTTATGGGAAGACCACACTTTCGACATGGTGGTCTGAAAGATGGAAACGGCTTGAGTCCTTCGGAAGCTCCACTGAGTGAGTACAAATTAATTTCGTGGTGATCAACTCCACAATGGCGCGAAACGTTGTGGGTTTGTTCTTAACCAGGTTTTGGTTCTTTGCAGAGTGACTCCTGCTCGAGGGAAGGGAGCGCTCCGCCAGAAGTCTTAGCAGCTTTCAGTGCGGTGAGCTAAATTTACAATTGTTTCGTTTCTTCTCTAGCGGCCATAAAGGGCATCGGCTAATATAACCTTTTCTCGGTTTACAGGAGCCGGGAATTTAAATTAAATTTAAATTAAATTTATTTCATCATTTCAAAAGCTTGGAAGTCAATTTATGAATATTGCCTGGGAGACCTCCTGGATTGAGGAATTAAACATCCCATCTGCCTCTGCCACGTCGTCTTGGTACCACGTGCGCGGCCCCTGAGCTCTACATCTCCGCTCAGCTTCTAGCCTTCTCGGGGAAACCAGCCTGACACTCCGCAGCGTCTGAGGAAGGTTTTCATCCTGAGGTCGGTCCTTTCCATGTCTTAATTTTGTAGGGCATCAGCACCAGCTGTAAAGTGTAGAGTAAATTTAAAACTATGAGCAACCATTAAAGTAGCATAAAGACATTTGAAAATCCTGGTACATCGAATTTAGAGTTACGATAATTTAGTTCTTAAATAAGTAGAATTCTGTGTGAAGCTTTATTCTGGACCTATTAAGCGGCCCCGCCGTCCACTGAGCTAAGTTCTACCATTAGGTGTCGTCAAATCAAGTTAGAGGTTCACACAGAGGTCATAAGTTTAGGTTAAGCCACTAACATTGCATAGGCAAGATTTTAGTAATAAATAAAGTTCCTTAAATATAAATTTGTTCGCTTTTTATCTCCCAAAATAGGTTCCTCCAGCAAGCAATTTTTGACACCACATTTTTACTAATTAAGTTAATTTTATTTTCTGTGCTAACGTGCTATGCTTTATTGAACAAGCCGGAGCTTTGCAATCATATTTACCTTTAAAATAGCACGTTTCACTGGCGCCCTGGGAGTAAGCTTGCTGTAGGAAATAGGGGAAATTTCATGTACCAGGAAAGTTGTGAAATATTTACTGTGTTACTCACCTTTTGTTTAGTGTTGGTTGCTCTTTATACATTGAATAGTTTTTAGATATCATAATTTGAAGATTTGATTGCAATTCTGCTGTTTTGCTACACATTTATTTGTTGTTTTTTGGAAGAGAAAGTGACACACACTTTTTGACTTTTTGAGGTTATATTGCCAACCGTAAAAAATAACGTGGTTTTGCACTTTGCACCAAGTATATGTTTTGAAATTTCACTGATTTTATATACTAAGTTTTGATTTCAACATTTGATGTGAATTTGTGTCGTTTTTAAGCATAAAATTGCAATTTAAAAGGTTTTTGTGCATTCTTTTGTCGGTACGGACTTATTACAAAGATATTCCAATTTCAGTACACACAATTATTTTAAGAGTATTTGCTTACATTTATACTGTCAGCTCATTATTACATATTTAAAGTGAAAAGCATTGGATTTTGTTGGAAATATTACATTCTTGGATTTTTGTGGTATTGTTTGGAACCAATTTGATAGTAGCTTTCACTTTGCAAATTTAAAAAGAAAGTTGACGTTTGAAAGTGCACACCTGTCAGTTAGAAATCATTTTCGGTAGTAAAAATACTTTACTCATTAAGGATTACAGTTACATTATTTGTAGATTAAGATTGGTTTAAAGAAAATAGTACACTATTTAGTAGTATTTATTCTTTATAAAAACAACATAAGTGATACAATCATACATACAAAACACATTGTTAATACCAGAATTTTCAATACAACAGTTGATAAAATAGTTAAAAATGGAGCGCAGCATTCAATTTCACAGTCTTTTGAAGGATGAGTTGATTGATGAGGTTCAAATTCGGTCATAAACTCCTGCAACCACAGTTGACGCTTTGAGAAAGCAACTTAGGTCTCTTATTTTAGAAGCTCCTAGCGAGGACATAGTGGAAACTGAACTGTCAGCGGAGTCGGAGCTAGGCATTGTCTCGGAGAAAGTGATTGATTTGGCTTCCATTGTTGACAAATATTGTGAGACAAAGGAGAGATATTCTTTAAGTCGCGCTAAAGCCCTTGGGTACCATATTTATCACCGTCTGGCCAGGGTTCAGCCGGAACGCAACCAGACATTGTTAGAACTGAAGACTAGTTTGCAATCCAAGCTTGAGACTTTATTGGCGAAGATTGAGGGTCCAGGTTCAGGTCCAGCAGCACCCAGTGGCAGCGCGGAGGTTTTAAATCCAAATCCTTTGGTCTCAGGAAGTAGTTCTGAAATGTTAACAAGCGGTATTAGGGAAATGCAGGTTCAGTGCTCAAGTGATTTGAATATTTCAAAATGGCAGGTTAAATTTAATGGTATGACAGACCCGCGCTCATTTTTGGAGCGCGTGGAGGAGTTAAAGGAAGCAAATGGGGTTTCAGATGCCAAACTATTTAGGGCGGCACCACATTTATTTGTAGACTCGGCATTGTTGTGGTTCAGAGGTGTCAAGGGTTCGGTTTCAAGTTGGCAGGATTTAAAGTCACTTTTATTAGATGAGTTTGTCCCCGGAGACTATGATTTTAGGCTGAGACAGGAAATTCAAGCTAGAACACAGGGGGAAAACGAACCCATCCATTTATATTTTGCGGTAATGTCAGGAATGTTTGCAAGATTAAAATCAGACTTACCGGAGGAGGCGAAGCTGGACATCTTGTTGCACAACATTCGCCCACATTTTACTCAGCAGTTGGCATTGGTGGATATTAAGTCGGTCGCCGAACTGAAGGCTTATTGTCGCAAGGTTGAGTTTTCACAGCAAAGGGCGAAGTTATTTGTAGAACCGCCCAAGGTCAGCGAGCATACACTTTGTCGTGATCACGTTTATAAAGGCTCCAGTGCCAAGCAACCTCATGTGAATGCCATCGCTGTAAAACAAAGCTCAGGCTTCGCGACCAAGTCGGATAGTTCCTTTTCACAGCGGAAACAGCAACCAAGGTTTTCGGACGCGAAATTTTCGAAACCACATCGTGGAGTGTGTTACAAATGCGGAAAACCGGATCATAACTTTAAATTGTGTAAGGAAAAGCCTAAATTAAATTCGTATAGCTGTTTTGGTTGTGGAAAAGCAAATACAATTCGATCGGAATGTGAAATCTGTCAAAAGGGTAGCGTTCAGAAACCAATGCAACCACAGTCAAAAAACGCCTAAGGTTGAATCGTAGCAAGTGTCAATCGAATCGATTAAACTTTAAATCGATTGAACAAAATAAAAATGCTAGTTCGATTGCTACGATTCTGTTTGCTCCAAATAAAGACGATATTAGACCGTATTTGAAATTTAAGGCGAATGATTTCGAGATTTATGGATTGGCCGATAGCGGTTCAGCATTGTCAGTTTTAGGGAACAATGCACATTTAGATTTTGTCAAATTTGGTTTTACATTTCAGGAAGCGTACTCTAGTTCGTGTAGGGTCGCAAATGGAGTAAATTGCGAGTCGATTGGGTACATTTTTGTCCCGGTTACGTTTGAAAATACTACGAAAGTCATAAAGTTTGTAGTAGTACCCTCGATCGTAAATTACGTGATTTTAGGGTATGATTTTTGGAAAGCTTTCGATTTATTGCCTGAATGTTTAAAAAATGCGGAACACATGACTCCACCTGAAAATTATTTTAGTTGCAACGGTTTAAGTGCAGAACAGGTACACACGATTCGGTCTTACGAGCATTTAACTGCGGCCGAGAGGGAACTCGCGGATACCGTCGTAGGGAAATTTAAAAACATTTCGTTCGAGGAGAAGGGGCTTGGTAGAACCAGCTTAACCGAGCATGTCATCGAGACTGGCGATGCCACGCCCATCAAAACGAAACAGTACCCGTTGTCGCCGGAAAAACGCGCTGCTTTAGCCTCCGAGTTAGACCGCATGTTAAAATTGGACGTAGTTACACCCTGTGAGAGTCCGTGGAATAACCCGGCTCTGTTAGTTAGGAAGCCTAACGGTGATTGGCGATTTTGTTTAGATTGCAGGAAGTTAAATGCGGTCACAAAGGGAGATTCGTATTCCATTCCGTATATACCCCAGATTTTGGATAGTTTGAAGGAAGCGAAATACCTGACATCGATCGATTTAAGTTCCTCATTCTGGCAAATCCCGTTAGCTGAAACCTCACAGGAGAAAACAAGTTTTTGCGTGCCCGGTCGTGGAATGTTTAAGTTCAAGGTCATGCCTTTTGGTCTCTGCGGCGCGTCAGCGCGTCAGCAGAGGCTGATGGACAGCCTTATTGATCACAATTTGACAGGTGACATCGAAACCGGTTTAGCTTTTTGTTACATCGATGACATCGTTATTTGCTCATCAGATTTTCAGACGCACTTGCTTTTGCTAAATCGTGTGTTGGCGAAGTTAGAAAAGGCGAATTTAACAATTAATTTCGAGAAATCTAAGTTTTTCAGGCAGTCCATAAAATACCTCGGTTACGTCGTGGACGAGTTCGGGTTGCGTACTGATCCTGATAAGGTTTCTGCCGTTCTAAACTTCCCCACACCGACGAACGCACGTGACGTAAGGGCATTCTTAGGAACGTGTTCTTGGTATCGACGGTTTATCCGAAATTTCGCATCTATAGCCGCTCCTTTGAATAAACTTACGTCACAGGGCAAGAAGGCGCCACCTTTCGAATGGTCTGCAGAAGCAGAGGAAGCATTTAAAATTTTGAAGAACGCTCTAGTGACGGCACCCATTTTGGCGGTACCGGATTTTAAAAAAGAATTTTCTGTACATTGTGATGCCTCTTCGTACGGAATTGGTGGAATGCTTTCTCAGACCATCGAGGGTGTTGAGCATCCGATCGCATACGTTAGCCGCGCCCTAAACAAAAGTGAGCGCAATTACAGCGCCACGGAAAGGGAGGCTCTTGCGGTTATATTTTCAGTGGAGAAATTTCAGGCGTATTTAGGCTCACGTAAGTTTAAAGTAATCACGGATCACGCGTCACTCAAATGGTTCATGAATCTTGAAAACCCGTCAGGGAGGTTAGCTCGTTGGGGTTGCAGACTGTCTCAATTCGACTTTGAGATTGAGCACAGAAAGGGATCGCTTAACGTTGTGCCTGACGCACTGTCAAGACTTATGCAAGTAGACGCAATAAACGTGACGAATGATGACGCTGAGCCAGATGAGTGGTATGATAAGATCTTCAATGGTTGTAGATCTTTTCCCGCAAATTTTCCAAATTTTTGTTTAAAGGACGGGAAACTTTTTAGACTTTCTAAGTCAAAGTACAATCTGTTGCGAGAGTTCGATTGGAAGGAAGTGGTGAAGAAGTGTGATCGTAAGAGAGTTTTGCAGCAAAATCATTGCGAAGCAACCGCTGCGCATTTAGGTGTTTTTAAAACTCATCGCCGGTTGGCGTTGACCTACTTTTGGCCTGGTATGTACAAGGATGTAGTCGAGTTCGTAAAAGCGTGCGACGTCTGTGCAGCGTACAAGCATTCGCAAAAACCGACTGCAGGCCTCATGGGACAGCCAAAGGTATGTCGACGACCATGGTTGGTAGTTAGCATAGATCTTGTCGGTCCACTGCCGCGCTCTCGCGCAGGTTATACATTTTTATTTGTTGTTACATGTTGCTTTTCGAAACACACACTGCTATTTCCACTTCGCCGCGCTACTAGCACTTTGGTGGCGAAGCATTTTGAAAACCATGTCATTTTGGAACATGGCGTTCCTGAAACCGTGATTGCAGACAATGGAACGCAATTCACGGGATCAGAGTTTAAGCAGTTATTGAAACGCTACAACGTACCTAACATTTTTTATGGCCCGCGCTATACTCCGCAGGTAAATTTAGTCGAGCGTTATAATAAAGTAGTAATGACCGCCGTAGCGTCTTACGTAAAGGACAATCACCGTACATGGGACGAAAAGCTGCACCAAATCAGGTTTGCGATAAACAGTGCAGTAAGTGAGACCACCGGGTATTCTCCTTTCTTTTTAGTGCACGCTAGGGAACCCGTCATTAACGGCTCGTTTTATAAAGATACTGATAAGCAGTATGCTGTGGGTATGCCTAGAGAGGAGTATGCAGGCGAGTTTGGTTGTATGAGAGAGATTTTTGAGCAGGTTAGGTTACGTATGCTGCAAGCACATGCAACAAATGCCAAATATTATAATTTGAGACGCCGAGAGGCGAAGTTTTCAGTAGGGGATATTGTTCACAAGCGTACTTACACGCAAAGTGACGCCTCTAAGTTTGTTATGTCAAAACTCGCACCTAAGTATGAACCGTGCAGGGTTAAAAAGGTTTTATCTCCTTTGGTTTATGAGCTTGAAAGGCTGGATGGTCACCCAATTGGGTCGTGGCATATTAAAGATTTTAAGTAGGAAATGGAAGTTAGGTTTCGAGGTGGAAGTTATCTCTGGACGCAAGACCCCGAGTCACTTTGGCTTGTCGTCTTGCCGCCAGAGTTGACAACCACTATCACCTACCTCTCATAACATAACAAAAAAACAGTTGAGATCGTTAGTAGTGTTAAATATTCGGTAAATATTTAATTCACGAATTTTGTTCGGAATGTGGCGAACAGTAAAAACTGTTTCGTTATTATTTTTTGCATGGGCGATGAATGTTTGAGTCTGTTAGTGCGTGATGTATGTGCGGTGCGATCGAAGCTGTGCTCAGTCTCAGAGCGATATTGGGATATAGGAATTAGTATGGTTTTAGAGTTTAGGGGAGTTATCCTTGGACGCACGATCCCTCGTCTTGTACCAGTCGTCGTGCCGCCAAGGACGACAAACTACTCACCTGCTAAGTACCTCTCAACCCCAACATCGGAGCTATCTTTAATATGACCAAATGGTAACGCATTGTTGCGCTTTGTCCGGTACTTACCATACCCGACAAACATCGAAATAGTACTTGGTTTGTTTTTTTTTAACTTAGTATATTTTTTTTTTAAATCACGTGTCGTTAGGCGTAAGACCTAACGATTTTTTTTAGTAGTACTATTTCGCATGTTGCCGTACCTCGGTTTTGTTTAGGTATACCATATTTTTGGGGGTGTTGTGCAACATGATTTTGGACGTTTCGTTTCCTCCGACAAGTCAGTCGGGGACAAACTTTTATAGGTAGAGATTGAAACTTAAGTTAGCAACTTTGATGGTTTGAAACTTAGATTTGGTTGGATTGTTTTCCGGTTTGGATTTATGGTTGTTGGAGTCGGGTGATGGTTATTGCCTAGACTTCATCATTTTGCCCGGTCAAGAAGAGTTTATATTGATGAATGCTGAATATCGGTCCTGGCGGTTGGATTTGGCTTTCTCAGCACAACAAGCTTTTACCGCGTTGTACTGAGAAGGCCAACGGTTTGTTCTCTGGTTCGTAAGATAAAACGGAGGTTTTTTCTATGTGTTGCGCAGATGCCGCATAGTTTTTTCACCTTCCGTATGTTAACGTGGGTTCGAGATTTTCCTTTTTGGTCGGTTGTTTTTAGATTCGGTTAATCCATGTTTGTGGAAACGGTAGTTTAAATTTTTTTTTTGATGATATATGTATCATAGAGTCCTTAGACTCCTGTGAGTCAGAATCTCGAAGCCGCGTTAGGTTTTTGTTCAATTTGAATAGCTTGTGTAGTAGGTTAGTTTTCTTGCCTTTGGTTTGTTGTTGGTTTGGTCCAATAAACTTATTTCAAGGATCCAAGTCGCTGAGGACAGCGAGCGGTTCACCTACGTTGAACCTTAAAATCGGGGAGGGGGGTATTGTAACGTAGTACATTTTTCTAAATTTATATTAAGTATTATTGAGATGATTCATAATCAAAAGAAAAATACTTTTTCTTGTTTCAACGTTTTTAACAGTGTCCGAAACGAACTGTATTAATTGCACTTCTTTGCATAATCTGTTGCATTCAGATGCACCTCTAGATGCTTATCTGTTGTCGGGGTTGTCATACGAGTAAAAATAAATAAAACTTGAGATATTTATATTGTCACTCCAGGAAAACTTTGTATGATTTAGGTATGTTTTTTTCAGGTAAAAAATAATTTTGATATAAAACAAAACATAGAAATTACAGACTTACAAAGTGGCTCTGGAATGAAACAATATTAGATTTAATGATAAAAATATATTTCTTAGGCTCAGGAGTGAAATTGTCTAAACAATTCAGATAGAATTTTCGAAGGATTTGTGTCTTCAAGGGACTGCCACCCTACTTTTGTTAGGCCCTCAGGGACCTCCATATTGGAGGAGTTCATTCGAGAATGATTTGCACATTTGATTTGGGAACCCCTCTGGGGACACTCGCTCGCAAGAGCACAATTTATGGGAAGACCACACTTTCGACATGGTGGTCTGAAAGATGGAAACGGCTTGAGTCCTTCGGAAGCTCCACTGAGTGAGTACAAATTAATTTCGTGGTGATCAACTCCACAATGGCGCGAAACGTTGTGGGTTTGTTCTTAACCAGGTTTTGGTTCTTTGCAGAGTGACTCCTGCTCGAGGGAAGGGAGCGCTCCGCCAGAAGTCTTAGCAGCTTTCAGTGCGGTGAGCTAAATTTACAATTGTTTCGTTTCTTCTCTAGCGGCCATAAAGGGCATCGGCTAATATAACCTTTTCTCGGTTTACAGGAGCCGGGAATTTAAATTAAATTTAAATTAAATTTATTTCATCATTTCAAAAGCTTGGAAGTCAATTTATGAATATTGCCTGGGAGACCTCCTGGATTGAGGAATTAAACATCCCATCTGCCTCTGCCACGTCGTCTTGGTACCACGTGCGCGGCCCCTGAGCTCTACATCTCCGCTCAGCTTCTAGCCTTCTCGGGGAAACCAGCCTGACACTCCGCAGCGTCTGAGGAAGGTTTTCATCCTGAGGTCGGTCCTTTCCATGTCTTAATTTTGTAGGGCATCAGCACCAGCTGTAAAGTGTAGAGTAAATTTAAAACTATGAGCAACCATTAAAGTAGCATAAAGACATTTGAAAATCCTGGTACATCGAATTTAGAGTTACGATAATTTAGTTCTTAAATAAGTAGAATTCTGTGTGAAGCTTTATTCTGGACCTATTAAGCGGCCCCGCCGTCCACTGAGCTAAGTTCTACCATTAGGTGTCGTCAAATCAAGTTAGAGGTTCACACAGAGGTCATAAGTTTAGGTTAAGCCACTAACATTGCATAGGCAAGATTTTAGTAATAAATAAAGTTCCTTAAATATAAATTTGTTCGCTTTTTATCTCCCAAAATAGGTTCCTCCAGCAAGCAATTTTTGACACCACATTTTTACTAATTAAGTTAATTTTATTTTCTGTGCTAACGTGCTCTGCTTTATTGAACAAGCCGGAGCTTTGCAATCATATTTACCTTTAAAATAGCACGTTTCAACATAGCTTATTTATATCATTCATTTAAATAAATACTGATTATTTTCGTGGCGCACTGAAATTTTCTTAGATAATGTATATATATAATGTCAATAAACTTGCATTCCCAAACATCTTTCTCGCATTAATATATAAAAGATCATGTACAAACATTTAACTAAACACTTTAACAAAATGACTTATGGTGTCGTTGCGCTTAACGTTTTTGCTTCAATATAAATATGTTCACCTCTGCGTTCGTCGTCACTATACTAAATATAATAGCTGATTTTAAAGCAGAGGTGTAAAAGTATGTTATTAATTATCTTTTATTCAGCCCAACGTCAATCTTTCCCGGTATTAGGGCGCACATGTGACATATTAGCTGAATATAGGGTAACTGGTGGTCTCTTACCCAGTCAATATACACCTCTTATAATTCCTGTTACCCCTTATAATTCCGTTAAATTGCTGCTACAACGCTCTTAAGTAGCTATGTGAACTTAAGGCTGCCTAATTTGTGCCCATTTAAGAGTTATAAAAGCTGAAAAGACGCTTATACAGCTCTTATGCAGCTTTTATATTCCAGCTTCAAGCGTATTCGTTCTTCATTATGCGGCTGCTATACAGCTAATCTGTGCTACTTGGGTTATTATTATTGTTTTTAATTAGAAATAGATCCATGTGTTTTTTTACAAAAGTACATGCCTCCAGGATGTATAAACATGTGAGCGTTAGAATCCTTTGTTGTCTAAATATAGGTCTACATGAGTCTAAAGGTTTTAAACCGAATATCGCTCGTATGCAGCGCTTTTGAGCTATGAAAACCTTCGATATGTCAGATGAGTTACCCCACAATATACCACACCAAACACAGAGCTCTATAAATTGCACACCTTCAATTGATTTTACAACCCCTTTGTTGCCCATCCACTCTCACACCCATACCGCTGAACAGCTGCCAGGCGCCCGGATTAATAAAATATAATGATAGCATGGCACACTAACTAGAGGGATTTCGTTGCTCTATAAATTGCGTACCTATTTCCGTAGCTAGCTCTTAGACTATATGTATATAACCAGAAAATGAATTTATAAGTAAAGAGGATGGTATTTATTTTTTCCTCTCAATCGGGTACGACATGTTGGGCATCGGTGCTTAGACTTGAGACATTCCAAACAAAATACGTGTCCACACTTAGTTGAAGCAAGTGCTTGACCGCTGAACTCTTTAAAGTATATTAGACAGGTACCCAGGGCAGGTCTTGGTTTTTTCACTGGAGGTTCATCTGAAGTGGCTACTGTTTTAGATTTTTTTTTCTGGAAAGCAAGTAAAAATGGTGCGATACACTTTAGCACTTTACAGGCTTCCCAGCAACTTCGTTATTATAATATGATAAGCTTATGTGGACAGAAATTGCTGTTCTCTTTATTATCAATGTTTTCTGCGCTGTCAGGGACAAGAAGTAAAATATACTAAATATATTTATAATAGTTACCTTGACAACAGGTGTACAGGTGGATCTATTAGAATAGATGTCTCTGTTTGGGTCGCCCTGGTTTGCCCTGGTTCTGGAATGCCGCCGCTTGCGACTAGTGCTTGCTCTAAGTAGCGATACATTGCGTGCTGAATTATTTTATTACGGAAAAAAAATAGTTAACGAGATTTTTTCTTGCAATATCGGTCCATAGCACTAACGCCTACGTCTGGTTAAAATTTGAGGTAGTATTAAAAATACACGCTGTATATGCGAGTTTATTAAGAATGGTAGGGGCCCCGTCCGACGGGTTCTCGTAAATCTGTGCCTAATGTGACCACTTGACCGCTAACTGATTTCAGCGGAACGTTTTATTACCTATTTCTAACTTTCTACTTTCCCACACCTAATATAAAACCTAGTATAAAAAAACGGCGAAAGCCTCGAGTGTTCCGTATTAGTTATCACCCAAATTAATACAATTATTTAAAAGACTGTGCCAGCCCTCTACAGAGTTGAGTACCTATATGATGACGCCACGGTGATTTAAAAATAAACCTGAAAGAGTCTTACCGGTACTGCTATTTATACGGTTATATTTCACTGCTACTTACTACTAGTAAGTAGCAGTAAAATATAACCTAAAATTAAAACTACCTACCTTAATAAACTAAAACTAATACCTAAAAAATAAATAAAACATAATATGGGTGACCTAGCCCAATATGTATTATAGATCGTACGTAAACGTCGTCATTAAGGTTACAACGCAGACACAATAATACACATGGTATAATAATATACTCCGCCTGGTAAGGTCACTGTGGCGAAGTCCGGCATACTTTTTTTTTTTCGACTTTGGAGTGATCTAGTTCCGTTAATTATTCACCTATGTTACTGCTTGTAATCGCATACGATGAAGAATTTAATAATTAATAGTTTAGCCTTAGTGACAGATCATTTCAATCACAAATTAAGCAAAAACAATGGCATTTTTTTTAATTCGGCGAGTAGACAGACTTCCCGTGCAGTTTAAGCGAAGTCCGTCTAGTTATGATATCAGCCAATCTATGGGTGCGTATATGTTCGTAGTTAAATTCCTAAAAAGAACGGATCAAGACAATGAAAAGTGTATTTTAAACTTGTTAATATACGGTTCAGATTCGAAATAAACACCATTTTTCTAAAACAAAGGCAAGTCCTATATACTACCAAAATGGGGTGGTAAACCTTTTTTGGTAAATAATTAAACTTAATTATTTTTTTGATTTCCGAAATAAAAGATCAATAGTAATTGTAAAATGAATTATAATCGTTTCTTTTAATTTACTGAGATCAAAATTTAATAAAGTAACATCATGCGCAAAGTCAGGACGATTTTTTGATACCTTATCAAATCGTTATAATATTAAAGTCGCAAAAACAGTTGGTAATCTCTGATTTAATTGACGGACTTTATGACGGATTATATGACGGACTTGCCTTGAACATAATAGACGGACTTTCCAACTTAGTCAAATTTTAATATGATAAATTGTGGAACGTATAATTACAAAACTAAGCTAATATCTGATATTTTAAAAATAGAATAAAGACAACTGGTTCTCATGCTACCTATGTAGTTACTTTCTGATGCACAATCTTTTCAGAAACTATTTTTAACAATTTTTTTTCGAACGACTGTCGCACTATGACTTCGAGTTCAAAACACGAAATGACTTGTTGAGGCGGATTGCTCTGAAGTTGGTTGTCACAGCGCCATCTGTTTTACAGTGACGGAACTAGCGCGAAAAACTGGTTAATCGACTGGACTCCAAAGTCGCATACGCCTTCAAATTCAAAAGTTATAACGTGGTGACGGACTTGCCTTGTAGACGGACTTGCCCACAGTGACCATACTCCATTCCGAGATTCGCGTATGACCTAACTGACACGCGCCTACGTCATCATGCTGTTTACAGGTTCTCAAACTTTGAAATGTGGGAGAATTTTAACCAACGGTGAAAATTATTTTAACGGCATTAATTTTAAGTTATTCATGTAGAAACATAGTAAAATAAAACAAATCTAATGTATTAAATTAAACTTTATTTATCTATACAAGACAAACGTTTAAAAAACTAATTCACAGTTACACATTAATTACCAAGCTTACGACGTGAAAAGTTTGGAAAACACTGCGACTGCTGACACTGAGCGAGAAGGAAATAACAATTAACACGCGTTCGACAAGGATGACGGTCAGGGCATGAAGTTATCTAGATCCGAATTGTCAAATGTGCACAGCGCTATCCTGTGTTGCCAGTAGTATAAACAGAATTACCCGAAAGTCTGAAATTTCTTTCGTGAATCGGAAGATATTGCTAACGAGTAATTAAAAATGACGTGTTATTGTAAAATTTAAGCTAAAATACATATAAATGAAAATTATAAAATTATAAAGAAATATTTTAACTTATTAACCATAGGTATAATGTACCCATGTAACATGTTATGTTGAAATAAAGTGGCAATGTTATTGTGACGTAGGCCCGTGTCACTCTGGGAATGGAAGACCATGTTTTATTAGACCATGATAATACATACATATTTTAATGATGAAACATTCTTTCTTCGCTCATCTGCGTTGCTGGCGATGCTAACGCGATGATCGCTAAAGCTCGGTTTTCCTAGGATAGCGGTGCCGTCATATAGCGGCCGTCTCCATACTAAGTAATATATATGGATGTCGTAGTATTTGTATGGAGACGGCCGCTATATGACGGCACCGCTATCCTAGGAAACCAGAGCATAAGTGGTACAGTTGCGGATGAGTTAATTTATTACTTTTCTGTCTGTTCGATGTTAATGTTATATTCATGGATTAAGGAGTCCAAATTATGCTTTCTTCGTTTTTCGGCTAGACGTAACATGCTCTCTATCGCATCTACATATTTTAATGATGAAGAAACATTCTTTTCATATCTCATGCTCTGAAAGTGGGTCGTTGTTGTTCTAAAAGGTGCGCAGAAAGTGATACGTTTATGCTCTAGCGCAGAAAAGTGGTGTACTCCTCTGCGTCCCCGTCCCACGATAACAACTGGGTGGAAACAAAATGGAAAAATAGTGTCTTTATTTCCTCGCCTGGAATAATTGGTAATTGTTTAATTTTACTAATCCCACGTTGATCCTTTTTTTATAAAAAATGATAAGTAAATTGTTAAAAACAAATTATTCTTGATTTCTTTCGTTGAATTCTATTTACTCGTTTTCATAGGGCGGGAACCAAAAGGAATACACCAAAAATATTTTTTTAAACCTTACACTTGCGTAAATGAGCAAAGGCAGAATCTTATACAGCCACAGTTAAACGTTTGTACGATATTAAATTGGTTTTTAAAGTTATTTAGCACTATATTCATGAAAATAAAATAAAATACAAGATAAAAATTTCTTATATTATTCATTAAATTGTTATTTAATATTTAAAATACTTTTATTATGTTATTACGTGGTGCGGCGCACCAAGGTCGCGGTGCGGTCCTGTAGTCTGTTGCGGCTTTAAGAAGGAAAAAGTATAAAATTAAAAAGTAAGAGGCAATCCCGCTGATTTTCATACTATAATGAAGAAATCATTTTAAAATTACTGTAGTTTGTTAAAAAATGTGTGTTTTCGTAAATATTGCAATCTAAATGATTTTCGCTAGGGTTTATTATTAATCTTCACACATGTAAAGTCTCCGATTGCAAGTAAGTCCTAAGGAAAAAAATCATGGCCGTATTGGGTACTTCAATTACTGATTTTGCGAAATTGCCTTGTCTTGTTTGATTTCCTCGCATTCGATATGAAAAGTAGAGTGTTTAACTCGGGTGAAAGGCACCATTTCCGTCTCGGACTATTGGCGCTCTCACTGCGTTCGAGCGCCAAACTACCTCGACAGAAATGGGTGCCTTTCAACCCTTGGTTAACAATCTACTATTCTACGCTCATCTGCGTTGCTGGCGACGCTAACGCGATGATCGCTAAGTGGTACAGTTGCGGATGAGTTAATTTATTACTTTTCCAACACGGGAGATAGGTCGATCTCTTAATGTCTGTTCGATGTTAATGTTATATTCATGGATTAAAGAGTCCAAATTATGCTTTCTTCGGTCTTCGGCTAGACGTAACATGCTCTCTATCGCATTATCGAAATCATTTGTATCTCTCACGCAGCTTTTGTGCAAGTCTCGATCTCGGAAGGAGTATGATTTCGAGTGCATTGTAAACGTTGGAGCCTTTGCCACGTGGATTTTAATGCGTGATTGCTTTATCCTTTATTTGCAGGGATGTCAGGATTGCATTGAATCTGGGGTCCAGACCAGACGTATTTGACTTAAAAATAAATTATTCTTCTCAAACAAATTTTGTTCTCTTTCCATGGCACTAACGATTTTTTTCGAAAATGTTGAAGATATTATCTTTAGTCATAAGCTAGCATTTTTTCCATTCATACCAAAAGTCGCCAAAGGTTTAGTTGCTATTGCTGTAAATGAGCGTTAATCGCTGCAATTTCAATTTCAAAGTCAACTTTAAACATTATGGGCCGAAGTTTGATAAATGACAAATGACCTTTCATAATTTCGAATAAGTACCTAGTTTGTGTTAGGTTTGCTGACGTTTATTAGGAAGCATTACATACACATTGCATACATATAGGTATATGTATGTACATGGGACAACTTTAGTAAATATATTATTTGAGCCAATGCCTACTTATTGTGAGGGGGCAGCTGATGGCGGAACCTCACCGGGATGATGGTAGGTAATCAAAAGGCAGGAACCAGGGCGAGTGGGTATTTATTATTGAAATAAAAAGGCTCCTGTAACAATACAGGTTACGTGTTAACAGATATGTATAAAAACACTTTCGTAATTTACTTATAGAAGGTTAGAAGTTAATATGACTTACAATATGTGCCTTGATGATAATGTAGGTATCTGGAAGGTGTGCAGGGCCACTTAGACGAGCACTTAGTACCGCACAGCACTTATGTAAACGTTTCACTTAATAAAATCACAGTTTTAAGGCTTTAGGTCGTATTTAGCAACTTAAGGGGTACAGTCTGTTAGAATAAAGTTGTTGTTTATTGATCGAAGTATTGGATCGAACTGAAAATAAAATCATTTAATGGAATTTGGAGTAGGATTTGAATTTGAAAAGGGAATTTAGAATTTGTATGGTGCCAGAAGTAGTATGAAGGTTGATAGTGTAACGTTTCGTTACACGCACCGTTACACTTATATTGCCTATAGTACTTACTATAGGCATTGGTTCTACTTGACCGCAGCCGTACCTACTTTATTCTGCAGCTAATTGCCTATTGTCTACGCTATGCAATTTAAAAAGTTATACAGAAGTTATATACATACAGAAGAATATGCAGCTCTGTATGGTGTAAAATATTTAGTTGAATCAATAACTTTACATTTAATAATTATATTGTAAAATAAACAACAATAATAAATAAAGCCTTAACGCTAAAATTAAAAACTACATAAAACTAAAAAAGGGGAAAGATTAAAACTAAAACTAAAATTAATATTAGCACGAGCGGTTAAACAACAACTTTGCCGCCTTGTAAAATAAATAACTATTGTTGGACAGTTGAATACCGGCATAACTGCACTGCAACATTTTGAGGCGAAGCCTTCATTTTTCGTACCCGTATTCCGTAAACTCGATAACCCGATCAGGTTTTGTTCTTCCCTCGAGACTAAAGTTATGGAGGTTATGCACCACTAGAGAATAAACCACGGTGGCGCTGCCCTGTTGGAACTTGTATTGGTAAATATTGAGTATTGGATTTATTTTTGGGAGTTGTTGGTTGACGTTCAGCACGAGCAATGTTTTATTTATGGTATGTACATGCATTTGTAGACACGTATATGTGCGAAAACTGGTATATTTCTTGGATATTTCTGAAGTACTTATAGTAAACTAAGCAGGCGTATTTAATGGTTTGGGTGGAGGTTACCAAATTCGGAATAGGTTCAATCCTGACTTTTCCAGTTTCTTGTTTAGTCAGATTCTCGAATCGTCCAACTCACATGAGGTCCTATTGGTAATAAGTTTAATACTGAGTATGTCTAATTCGCTAAAGATTAAATTCCGAGAAAGTCGGATTCTAAGTAAGTTCTATTATAACGAAAGCAAATTGGACTGCGTTATGGCTTAACGAACAAAGCCACAAAATCGAAAAAAAAAGTTATTAATCCAGGCCGAATCTGGGTATGAAAATCTATATGCTCGACTATTTCTGTGATGATCAAAATCATGTTTATAGCCTTATTTATAAGGGGTAGAATGAAGCGACATATCAATATATTAGGGCCCATGTTCTCGGTCTAGAGTCGCGGCGTCGCGAAGATGTTGACATCGCCTCGATTCTCGTAGTCAAGGCTTCAATTTTCTGGCTTAACTCGTCTACAACCGAAGGCGGAACAGAAGATGTTGACGCGACTGACGCTTGAGGGGTAGTCAATGAGTTAGTTTCGTACGCCTTATCTGCCATTTGAGCTAATTTATCTAAAGACACATTATCATCTTGCATGGCAATCAGGCTTTGCAGCAAAGAAGGTAGTCGGTTTGACCATACTGTGCGTAAAAATTCGTCTGGGTACCCGGAGCCGGCTAGGTTACGCAGGTGGCGCAGAAACTGGCTCGGCTTTCTGTCCCCGAGTTCCTCCGAAGTCATAATCTGTTTGATTTTTTCACTACGCAATGCCGATGTACGGGCAATTTGCTCTCGCTTCAAAGTTGCGTACTTGTTATCGGTCGGCGGACTTACGATTATGTCTTGGACTTCGGTAATATGGTAAACCTTGGTGGAATCTGAAGTGATTCCTGCAACCTCAAATTGGCCTTCTATTTGTGAAAACCATAACGTCGCGTTGTCTGGCCAAAACGGTGGAATTTTCACGCTAACGCAACACACCGCCGGATCACAGTTACTTCCTACATCAGGCATTCTGTATAATTTGCTAGCAATATTTTATATATAGCACACAATATTCGATAAATTTATATCGGGGTCACCAGTTGTGGGACTCCTATTTTAGGATTAAAGAAATAATTAATCACGTAAAATTAAAGCGTATTAATATTTATTCTGACATTGCAAGAATATCATATATTAGACAATTAAAGTGACACCTAGGTATATCATTGACTTAGCCAAGTCAACCGAAAAAGGTTCGCCACATCAGCCGCCACATGCACTATATGCACTAACTCGTTACGTAAAAAAGAATTAAGCAAAGTTACTTTATAAATTAAAATAACAAAGTTGCAAAAACGAATTAAACGCCTAAAATCGGTAGTTTTCTTTTAGGTTCAAAGTTTCAATTATTTATATCTGAGAGACCGAGCTTTGCTCGGAATACATATAAAACTCAAAAATGCGCGTTTTCCCAGAGATATGACCTAGCTAGATCGATTTATCGCCCATGAAAACCCCCATATAGCAAATTTCATCGAAATCGTTAGAGCCGTTTCTTAGATCCCCGAAATATATATATACCTACATGTAAATAAACAAGAATAGGCCTGTTGCAAGTAACAAAGAATCATGGAAATAATGGTTTCAACGAAACATATATGTTAATATGATTCTAAAAAATGGCCCAATCTCAGTATAAACTGAAGGATTATTAATATATTCAATAAAATAAAAGTGCAAAATTCTCCAATCGGCCATTTTTACTGAAACGCCAATCAGAAACGTTCCAAACAGTGACGTCATCAATCCATAACATATTTCTTAGAGCAACATAGACAACCTCATTGACCGAAATCTATACGTGGGCACCAAAGAGTTCGAAAGGTGCAAAAAAAATGTTATTTCGCCACTAAACATTTATTACGTCCAAAAAATATTATTACACGATATAAAGTAGATATCTATTTGTTATTACTTAAATAAAATGCTAAATAATACGATATTTCAACAACAAACATTTTTAATTATTTGGCTGAATGGAACTATCATTGCCATGTTGGCTGTCGTAACTAGAAAAAATGAAAAATTAAAAAGTAAAACCGGCGTTCGGTGATTTTCACTCAAAATGTACATGTATCTAAATAATTCATCTTAAACTGCAACCGTGTGAGAGTTTTTGTGTAAAATGAGTTATTGTGATAAATTTTTGTAATGTATTTATCATCCCTAATCGTAATATATGGTGCTGAATTAACAATATCATTCGGATTCAAGGGAAATTCGTAACTGTAAGTATGTAAACAATATCTACCACCCTACCACCAACTAAATAATGACGTCACAAATGGCATGCGAGGCGTTTTCGCGCGAAGTTTAAACTAGCTATAATAAAATGCAATTATCTATGTTAAATCTTATGAGTATAACTGAAATATAGTGTTTTTCGGAACTAATACAAGTGTACCGACGATATTAAAAGGGTTTTCAAAATTTGTCATCAGGCCTATTGCTCGTTTATAATATTATCTCAAATCGCACTATCTTTCGCTTCTGCACCTCAACCAAACCGCATATTAGTATCAAGCGACAATATGTCGCATAGTAGGGGAGACCGGGGACAATAGAAACAATTTTCCTTTAACCGCCTGTAACCGTTATATTTTTATGAGTAGAAAGATGTACGCCCAAAATATTTTAAGGTTAGTTATCTGGTTCCTAAATGAAATGTATTTGGATGGTCTATAATCCATAGTTTTTTTTACAATAATTTAATAAAGAGAATGAGGCAGCATGGTTCAATTGACCTCACATGACTGTCAATTGAAACACTCGAATATCTTCGGCACAATGAAAGTAATTATATCTGTTTTAATCTTTTTCATCACTACCTCTGCATACAATGAGCTCATTAAAAGTTCGCAAGCATAAAATAAATATTTCTCAATTTTTACCGCGAAACTAGTTTAGCTCGTGGACACCCCTGTCTAGCACCGTCGCTCGAGCCCTACTGGTCAAGGATTCAAATACGGCCGACCGCGTGTACCGAGTGTTGCGTCAGACGCGTAGGTATTATAGTTTTCGAGAAATTTGACTTGTTTCAATCATGACGTGTTTCTATTGTCCCCGGTCTACCCTACGTTACTACGAAATAAATTACCCTCATCGTAGATTTAGTGCAAAAAAAAATTGTAAACTTTAAAAAGTTATAGTGGTTTATTTAAAACTGATATACAATTTATAAACAATTTTACAGGTCCATAGTAAAAAAAATTACTTTATACTTTAAAAATTCCCTTATAACAACAGATTCAATATCATTAAAAAATGATGAATGTTTGGCTTCTTCGATAATTTTTTTATTTAGTCTATTATGCCACCCTTCCAAGTGGTTGGTGGTTCGATATGTTTCCTTGGAGCATCCAAAATATTTGGAGTAATCACACCCATCCAAAAAATTTCGAAGTATTTTTTTTTTTCATTTTTCGGTGTTATTTATACGCGATGATTTTTCTAATACGCTTAACCACCCTTCCGGTATATATTCGTTTGGCAGCAAAGGCAAGTATGTTAATAATTTTGTAAACTTTCTGTACACAGTAGGTACATGTTTTTCTTAAATTGACTCGGTCACATTGACATTTAGGTATATTCATGTTACTAATCTTATAATTTAAAACCCCGTTTAAATCCACATTGCTGATCCACGTGCTTAAGGAAAATATCTCTAATTGTTGAATACATTACTTCCGATTTGAGGTACTCATGAATTTCGACTAATAATGGCTTCCTTTTTCGCCTCCAGAACCGATTTTGAGTGCTCGCGGCGGTATTGCTGTACTCTTAACATAATGAATCCCTCTATTGTACGCATTCACTGATTCTGCAGTTTATCTAACTTGCTCAAACTTTTTTTGGCACTAGTGTCATATAAAAAGCTGGCAGTCCACTCGGCTACGAATAGATGCGATATATAAGCAGTCTCCTTAAATAAGTCTGATGCATACCATCTCCAGGTCCCGCAAAAATTTTAAAAACGTTAAATTTAAAAATCGGAAAGCGTTTTCGAACGAGCGAGCGAAGCGAACGAAGTTCTTACATTCGACTTGGGACACGCGGCTGGCTAGGGGCACGTCCCGGCATTTCGATGTTTTTAAGCTGAACTATCAGAGGATAGTTTGATACTCAACAACTTAAGTAAATTTCGATACCTTTGGGTTCAATTGGTGTAAAGGACATTTTGGCGAAAATGAGTTATATATACAGTTTTGTTCAGAATTCCAAGCGCTATCGTTCTGTATAGTTAAAATTTCGATATATCTTAAAAAGTGGCCTTTACGACCCAATTTTTTACTATGATTTTGGAAAAACAGCTTAGCTCAAGGGGCGTAAATGACCAGTTACAAATTAGATGTTCAAAGATATGATTGTAAAGGTTACCGCTAAATATAAATATTGTTGTAAATGACTTACATGTCTTTTGTCGTCCTTTAAGCCCTTCATTTGTCTTAATGATTTTTCATATCGTATGGTCAAGATGGTTGTAAAGGACATATTTTACTACTGATATTATTGTACTTGCCCTTGCCCTACGACCCGCTCTAAAAATATTTTTTAATAAGTATAAGAAGCGAACAAGGTTGTAAAGGACTTTTCTAATACTTGTGTCTTTTACTACCTCAAATTAGTTTCTAAACTCTAAATTTAAAACAAATAACATGGACGTAGCGGAGAATAATATCAAATAAATTGTTTTCTGGGACCTTTATTACTAAAATGTAATATTTGCCCTTAAATTTGAAAGCATTTACGCTAAGAGCTTTTTCCCCTGTTATCTTTATTCATGGTAGTAAAGGTCTATAATGCCAAATAAATAAATCGTTTTATGGGTCCTTTACTACTAAAATGTAACGTAATGAAACCTCAGCTCAGTGTTTTGTCCGCAACTATCATTGTTGTACTCGCAGTGGAATCTCTTATAGTCCTGCGACAATGTACTAGCCTGTGCATAATACACTCTGTACCTATCCGATTCGCATTTCCTGTTGATTAGGAGAACAAGACAGGTGTATCAGCGACTGCCCATCGCCTCACTATCCCGATTCTCATTGGGCATGCAGCTTGACCAGCGCAGGGTTATGTTATGACTGTTTATTATCCGTCCCTGAGCGGTGGAAGTGGTTGTTTGTGCGTAATTTAATTATACAAATAATTAAATTACGCACTTCAATTGCTTGAGCTCGGCTACAATAACTCGTTGAAAAAAAAATCGTTTTAAGCACATTAGAAAGCTTGAAACGTATCTGAACGAAGTGGTAATTAATACTTAATAACCGAATCGGTTTTAATTAATTCATTTACTTACTTAATTATTTCATAATCGTTCTAACTATATTTTTAAGTGTTTGAAATCAGAAATTAATGCAGCTATAGGTAACGGGGACTAAATAACACATAAATCATTACTTGAGAAACTTGAATATAATATAGGAATTAATAGTGCTTTTAGATTAAATATCTTGATGTATCGTATTTTGAAATAAGAGATCTTGAAATATTGAAACAGTATTATTACCTATTACAACTTACTGTATTGAATTATAGTCTTTGGACGTTTATTCACTAAGTAAACGTCCAAATGCTTGATATGCTAATTCTAATCATAGTTAGCGGATCTAATACTTCCCTTGTTATGATTAAAAGCTGTTATGTTATGATTGTTATAATATAAGGCGGCTAGTGTTAAGCACTGGGACGTTTACTTTATCTTCATTCCCGAATATTAGCAACTTTTTGAGCATATAATTATTTTTTATTATATAATTGGTTAAAAATATTGTGTTTTCTTTATTTTTACTGTATTATCAGAAAAATATTAATAACAACTGTAATCGGGATATACCTAGCATACTTAACTACCGTTTAATACATTTTTAAGCTTCGTAACAGTAAACTATGCTGAAAACAGTTAACATGTGTACCGTGGCTGGTAACTAATACACCCCAAATTTGGAATAAAATAGTCTGAGAACGTCACTTACGACCCCTTAATAAACAAGATTCACAAAATTATCAAAAATTTCATGGGCGCAAAGGACATTGGTACTGTTTTTGACCAATTTTAAAGGACATTAACTTCTTTCCTATTTCATTTATAGTATTTTATAGACATGGTTGCTATTTTAGGTTAAATAGACTAACATTTTGAGTACTTTTCTAATACACATCAAAAATATAGCTCGATAAACAACAAAAATATATCAAAATTTAAAAAAAATCGCAGTTTTTCGCGTCTCCTGAAAAGTAGCATTTTGTCCTTTACGCCAATTGAACCCAAATGTATCGATTTGTTCTAATTTAAATGAAATTGGGTAAACATATAGTTGAGGGCATTATATTTTAGTCATTAAATTATGAGCAGGCTCGATCAAGGGGTTATTGAGCTAGAAGACCTTAGAAGGCTAAAAAGCTATTTGTGAGGGGTCTTGCTATTCTGGTCATCTTTTTGCAAGAAAGTATGGTCGAGTTTGGTATCAAATGAAAGTGCTCGGCTTGCACGTTTTTAAATTTACCATTTTGAAATAATTAGCGAGATAAAAATAAACATAATATAGGTATTTGACAGGAAATATTTCGGCTTACCACAGATACAGTATCAGTTAAGGGCTCCACAGACCTTGTAATATATCCACGCGATTTTTGATCCATTGCGGCCTATAGTGGGACATAAAATAGTAGAAATTAAATAAAATGGAACTCTACAATTTCCATACTATAGTCGGTAAAACAATTTTGTCAGTAGAAAAAGGCGCAATATTCAAATTTTCTATGGGTCGATAACTCTTCGCGCCCCTTCCATATTTTAGCCGCTTTTTTCTACTGACGGAAATGGCTTGACAGACTATAAATTGATGCCATGTGTAAGCATTTTACGTCAAAAATATGACAGCTACGTAGAAAGTGGCGCTCTCATTAACCGACTTCCAAATCTCAAAGAAGGAGGGTATCAATTCGGTTGTATGTTTTTTTTTCATGTTTGTTACTCCATATCTCCGTCATTACTGGACCGATTTAAAAAAATATTTTTTTGATTGTATATATATGCATACAGATTGGTCCCGTTTTTGCAAAACTCAGTTCTGATGATGGGATCCATGAGGAATCGAGGGAACTCCTCAAATCTTAAATGCATACATAAAGACTGTATCGTTAAGTATAAATACAAAGAAACCAGGCTTTTTTTTATAATTGCATATATTTATAAATAAAATAAAAGTGCTAAACTGCGTTGTATAATGCCATAACTAAATTAACTTGTTTTAGCACAATAGAATTATTGATTTTTAGCCAATTTTCTGACTTTTTGTCTGAACGTCGACATCAGGGATCGGACAGCGTCTTGGTTAAACGTTTTTGTCAACCTATTCCAATCTCGACGAAATTTTGTTTCTGATTCTGTAGATCGGCCATATTTTCGCAGTTTAGCCTTAATTATAGCCCAAAAACGTTCAATAGGCCTGAGATTTGGGCAATTCGGTGGGTTCTTAGTTTTAGGTACAAAGTTGATATTATTCTCTTTGTACCACTGCATAGCCTTGGACCCATAGTGGCAAGATGCCAAATCGCGCCAAAATAGAGTTCGATCACTGTGCTTTTTAATCATAGGTAGAAGACGTTTGTTAAGGCATTCCTTTACGTAGATATCTGCCGTCATCGTAGAGGTTGTAAAAAATGGCGTCGATTTTAGGCCACACTCGCAGATCGCCTGCCAAACCATAACTTTTTTGCCAAATTTTTCCGTGAAAATTGACTTCTCAGAGTCACTAATAACAGATCTATCACGAACTGTGTAATACTGTGGTCCCGGGAGTGATTTATAATCTAAATTCACGTATGTTTCATCATCCATTATAACACACATATTTTTCTTGGACAGAATAGTATCATATAGTTTTCGGACTCTTGATTTTACTGAGCTTTCTTGTTTTTGGCTTCGTTTAGGCTGCCTTTGCTTTTTGTAAGTCTTTAAATTGTTTCTTTGCTTGGCACGTTGGACCATACCAACAGACGTACCTATTTTTTTTGCTAAATCACGTACAGACACCTCCTTATTGGTTTTGTATGCCTTTACAATCTTTCTATCCAAATCGCGGTTTGAAGGTCCTGGTTTCCGGCCTGATTTCGGTTTATCGGCGAAAGTATACTCTCCGCCGAACTTTTTGATCGCATTTTGGACTGCACCAACACTAACGTTTTCCAGTTTAGCTAGCTTCCTGTAAGTGATCCCTTTTATAGAACACCATTTGTCCACTATTGATTTCCGTTTTTCTGCTGAAAGTCCTCGCATGTTCAGATTAGAGCGACTAATAGGAAAATGAAATATCATAAGTCAAAGCCGATATTCAAGAGTATAAATTGACATCAGTTTGAATTCAGAACGTATATGTTTTAATCGAATTAGACCTCTTTAAAGTTGTATTTATACTTAACGATACAGTCTTTATAGTGATTTTTGGGTTCTTATCAACAAATTAAGCATATACATCCAAAAAAGTGACATTTGATGAAGTGGAATTGCTGATGATGATCAGAACGGAACTCTTCAACGACGCATAGTTCACGTTTGGCGATTTGTCGTCTTCGTTATGTTTGTTAAGCAAGTTAAGTTTTTAAGCCACATTTTTGTCAAGCTCGAGTTCTGATGGTGGGATCCATGAGGAATCGAGGGAACTCCTCAAATCTTAAAGGCATGCGTATAGAGATTTTTGTATTTACATCAGAAAAATCAAGCATTTTCATTAAAAACTGTCGCATTTGATTAAGTGGAACTGCTGATGATGACCAGAACAGAACTCTTCAACGACGCATAGTCCTCGTTTGGCGATTTTTCCTCTTCGTTATGTTTGTTAAGCAAGTTAAGTTTTTAAGCCACATTTTTGTCAAGCTCGAGTTCTGGTGATGGGATCCATGAGGAATCGAGGGAACTCCTCAAATAATAGAGGCATACGTATAGATTTTTTTGTATTTTCATCATAAAATCAAGCATTTACATTAAAAACTGTCGCATTTTTTTTTTTTTTTTTTAATTTAATTTGATGAAGTGGAACTGCTGATGATGACCAGAACAGAACACTTCAACGACGCATAGTACACGTTTGGTGATTTCGAATTTCGATTTTGACTTGGACTGCGACCTGGACTCTGACCCAGAACCGGACTCATACCCGGATCCGGTTCGGACCTGGATCCGGACCTGGACTCGGACCCGAATTCGCACCCGGACTCGGATCCGTACTCGGACCCGGACTCGGACCCGGACTCGGACCCGGACACGTACCCGGACTCGGACCCGGACCTGGACTCGGACCTGGACCCGAACCCTGACTCGAACCCGGACTCCTACACGGACTCGGACCCGGACTCGGACCAGGACTCGGACCCGGACTCAGACCCGGACTCGGACCCAGACTCGGACCCAGACTCGGACCCGGACCCGGACTCGGACCCGGGCTCGGACCTGGACTCGGACCCGGACTCGGATCCGGACCCGGACTCGGACTAGGACACGGACTCGGACCCGGACCTTGACCCGGAAAACCACTTCAATGACTACACGTTTGACGATTTCGAATTTCGATTTTGACGGAGCTGGCCCTGGAGCCAAACCTGACCCGGATCCGGGCTCTTATCTGGACATGAACCCGGACCTGGACCCGGACTTGGACCTGGACTTGGATCTGGACCAAGACCTAAACCTGGACCTCGACCTGGACCTGGTCCTGGACCCGGAACTGGACCCGGACCCGGACTCGGACCTTGACCCGGAAAAACACTGATACCTAAGCTAAATAAACCACTATGATTACCTACCATAAAATATAGGTATAAAGTATAATGATGCCAAACTTACTAGCCCCTCCCGCTCAAACCCCGTACACCGCGCCGTTAAGTGGGTTAGGTTAGGTTTGAACCGCGATTCACACAGAACCGAAAAAAAAATTCTACTATTTTATGTCAAACTATACGAGTAAGTAGGTGCAACAAAGTCAATCGCTCTATATAATTTATGGCGAACCGCGAGTTCTCAGTTCGTGGCGAACTACTAGTTCCAATTTAGTTAAATTCCGCAGGTGGTTAAGAACCATCCTATCCGTACAGGCGTTCTATGTATGAAAGATGACAGGTTTTAAGTGATTTTGAGAATAACGGTTTGTATTTTCATTTTTACGATACCATATAGAAAATTGAGATATGCGGAAAATCGGATCTGAACGATCAATACGAATAGGGAGTATTACTGCAATGTTCTGCTGCCAGAGTGCAGCACTAATTTGTTTAGTAAACCATAGAGTAACTTATACATACTAGGCCTTAGACAGTTTTTTTGACAAGTTTTCATTATGACATTGATGCACCAAGACGGTTAGTTTATAGGTGGCCTACCGCGAAACGCGAAAATTGAAATGTCTTTATCTGCCTCTCTATCGATCGAATAAGCAAGAGTGATAGAGAAGCACAAACCGAACTTTCGATTGTCGTGTTTCACGGTAGGCCATGTGATTGACCTAGTGACGCATGATGTGTCATTGGTGATGTCAATGAGGTTTGTTTACTGTATGTGCTAGTGGTGCCACCTAGGTACGCAGAGCTTTGCCTAATATTCCCTATTGGCATTTACCGGCCTCTGCAATAATGTAAGTAAGTACTTACATACTTTTATTTTGCACAAAGGACTTGTTGTCTTAATAGGGGATATTACTGCAATGTTCTGCCGCCAGAGTGCAGCACTACCGACTCAGTAAATTCATAGACTAACGTATACATACTGTGCCTTAAACTGTTTTTTGACAAGTTTTCACAGACAATAAAATATGACATTGATGCATCAAGGCGGTTTGTTAACAAGGGCCTACCGGTAAACGCGAAAATCGAAATTTAGTTATCTGCCTCTTTATCGCTCGAATATGCGAGTGATAGAGAGATTAGATAACGAAATTTCGATTTTCTTGTTTCGCGGTAGGCCATGTGATTGACGTGACGTGTGATGTGTCAATGTGGTTTGATTACTGAATGTGCCACAAAGGTGCCACCTACGCAGAGCTTTGCCTAATATTCCCTATTCGAGTAAGTACATTTTTTTCGTTCTTTATTCCTATATCTTTGATGGTGCCCCTTAGTGAATAATATAATTAAAGCGGCAATAGAAAAATACAGTTTGAATAAAGCTATAAACGGAACCATCCATTCTATGACCCAATAAATATGAAATTATGAAATATTGAACAATTTTACTCCTAAGATAATTTTACTACGAATTTAGTTTCAGCGCCATCTCTAAACAAACTTGTGAACGACGCAAGAGCCGGATGAACCAATTCATTCGAGTAAGTAAAACTCTGCATGTAAGTAAGTAATAGGTGTCGTTATTTTCCAACAGATCTACCTAACCAATTACACATTTACTTTACAGTATAATAATTATGATTAGGATTACACGCGTAAATTAATAATAATGCAAATAATTTTCATCTTTTAAGTGAAGTTTAATTACTGCCCGACCTGGCAACATTGTACAGCGCCATTTTTTGTTTGCTGGAGGAAATCACGCCGCGCCGGTACGTGGAGTGTGGAGGGAGTAGAACCGTCGTGTTTTTTTCTATTGCGTCCTGTCGCCTGTCGTATCTGTCACTTGCACGCCGACTTTCGAAGCGGAGATCGTGTGATTTGTTTGGAGTCTTCTAGTATATTTCCCACACACTTGAGTGAGTTATTTGATTATTTTCATTGTAGATTTGGCTTACTTTGTGTTATAAAGATTATCGGTTCTCGTGCTTTTCTAAAATCAAAGTATTGCCTTCTTGCAAGTCTATTGAGGTTTGAGGTACATTGAGAAAAACGTTACGAACCGTTAAAATAATCCCACTAAGGTATATGAGTAATGATGTAACCTTGGCTCAAGCTTGCAAGTTATTTCTTGTCTAGAAGACACAATTGATCTAGCGGTTTGAGTATTTCTAGATGTACCCACTTGGTTAAATTTTGATAGCCCATAAGACTGTCTTGACATTTGCCAATTGTAATAATTTCGTAATATAAATATTAAGTACAGCCGTTTTTTTTATTTTGAAAAGGACGTTCATGATGCCCTCAGAATCTAATGATAGGAAAAGACACCGAAGTGAATCTGACACCGAAGCCAGTAGCAATGTGGCCAAAAAAATAATGACAGTGACACAAAGGTACTGTTCTTGTGGTGTCGGGGGTAGCATGTTTCACAGAAAACATTATTTGCTTTTTATTTAAATAGTATATGTACTTATAGGTTACTTGACTTTAAAAAATGAACTTCCTATGTAAATACAATTATTTTTTACTATAATGTGTCTAGTAAATCATAAATTCATAACTATGCAGAAAGATAATTATGAATCTTTTGGTTTGTCATGCTTTTATCTATGCTTGAAATATTTGTTATTTCTTCTTGTCTTTCTTTTCTATCATAGATAATGCATTAATTTCCACGGTGTAAAAAATATTATTTTCTCGGTATATTTCAATAAATACATAATCGTCACACGTTTGTCTTGCTTGAATAGGTTCTGTTGTATACATATATATTTGTTTTAAGGCTAATAAACCTGTTTTTGGTTTTTTTAGCTCGGTATACAAAAATAATATTTACCTCTTTTTTTAAATGCTAGAAATTTGCACCATAAGATTTATCTCATTATGTGGAGTTTTAGATTGCCTTAAGTGATTTGTCAATTATCTTTTTTTTTGTAGAATATTGAATCACAGATTGTCTTAGGTTTGAAATTGGTAAAAATGTTTTTCCTTCTCTAAAATCATTTTATAAACTAACTCCAAATGTGGTTACTATTAGAAAATAAAAATTTAATCATTCTTCTACGAAACAGGACGCCATTGTTTTGCTATATCACACTGCATGTAATGTTTGACGACCGGTGTGGCCTAGTCAGTAGTGACCCTGCCTATGAAGCCAATGGTTCTGGGTTCTAATCCGGATAAGGGCATTTATTTGTGTGATGAGCACAGATATTTGTTCCTGTGTGATTTCTATGTATTTTAGTAAGTATTTGTATAATAAGTAGGTATTTATATCTATGAATAACTAAAGTAAAAAAAGTAATCAAGAGAAATATCTAGCTTAGCATTATTATGTTGATTTCAGGATTAGGACCTAATTGCCCATGAACCCATAAAAACTTGATCATCTTTCAAGAAAAAAATAAGTATGGTCTATTTAAATGAAGTGAAAATGATTACAGTTACAAATAAAGAAGTGTTAGCAGCCAGGATGTCTATGGACCAGAAATGTTACTGTCGAGGTGATGAGATCACCAGTTTAGAACTGAACAGGCCAGAACACCTGATGCCCATGATGAGACCTTTTTCAATGAGGTTCTATTTACCTGTCTTATATAGCAATACTTGCAGTGTTGGATTATAATATTAAGATAGAAGGTAGTAGTAAGGTAGTACAATAGTTAGAATAGGTCAGGTCACATGTCAGGTTGTTGTCTGAAAGGTAGTTTCTAGAGTATCATATCATAATTATGTTTGTATTTATACTGTTATGTGTATTTAACTTACTGCAACAACTGTATTTAATAAAAATGGTACTATATATTTACTTCAAGTTGTTAACTATATATACCTATAGACATTAGTTTGATATAACAAAAGTCGAATGCCATCTCTGCGTTGAATTAGCTCGCTCATCTAATTGAAATAGATATAGTACCTAGGTAACTTATCACCATAGGTAGCCTACATAATTTTATTAACCCAGTGTATTACAATTAGTGTAACTAACTAGGTACAGTCAGCAGTAGAAATTGCTAAGCGTTTCGTCAAAAGTTTCTATGAATGATAAAAATTTAGTTTATTTGTAGTTGCCTACTTCTTACAGCTGAAATCGGTCATTTCATTAAACTAACTAGCCTCTCAAACTAGATTAAGTAATTTAAAGATAAGTACCGTAATTAGATTTTAATTATATGGTATTTATATAAATAGAATTCTGAAATACGATATTATGTTAAGGCAAAAAGTAGTGCCATTGTGCCTTGCCTACCCACATTGTGAAAATGTTCATGTTCCAGTGTGTAATTTGAAAAGAAATTCTACTTATATTGTAGCCTTTGCGGTACAGTCGTGAGCTATATCAGTAATCGCTTTTTTATTGATCTTTATAAGAAAGTGATGGAACTATCGAAGACATTAAACTTGCAGTAAAACTAGGGACAAAAATACAATAGAGACAAATACCTATTTACTCTTGATTGTTTTAGATTAAAGTTTGATTGAACTTAGTAGTTTTTAGATTTTTTTATGCCTTACAGTAAGAATCTTAAGCTAGCAACAGATTTGTATTATAGCGGTTAAAGCAGAAATGCCTAGAGAGCGTCAGTTGGCGGTCCGTTGGTGCGTTAAAGAACCTTAGCCGCGAAAACAAAACCATTGTCAAATGCCCTCATTTCCCAGGGTCAATAAACTCGAAGCAATCTTGACTAACATGCTAACTTGTGGGATTCTCACCGAGAACTTGTACCGCGGAGATGGAAGTTTACTCGCTCAGCTATGGAATACTTCCAGAACGTTACACGAGGTGTATATAGTGCCCCCGGAACATTACTTACGACTCTTGGAACCAATGCACGATAGGTTCGTTTGCTATCCCGTAGATATTTATTATCAAGCACAGCTGTTTAAACGTAACTTTACACATAGATAATACCTATAACGTAGTCATGGAAATATTAATCAATGAACAGGGACTTAGTCTAACTCCATATCTTCATTCAGCCGCTTATCGGTTGAATGATTGCTTACCTATCTGTGGCGTCTAGACAGGTATAATCGCCATCAAATCAGATGCATAAGAACGAAAAGTAATATTTAGGTAGCTCAGATAAGTAATATTTGCACGGCTACCACGAGTTGGCATTTTTAACTCCCGACGCAAAAAGAGGGGTGTTATATGTGTGACGTCAATGTCTGTCTGTGGCATCGTATTAGCTTTCCAAAGGGTTTTTTTTTTCATGACAGCGGTTTCTTTGCGGTGGTTCTTAGCAATGTTTGATAGAAATCGATCCAGAAGTGATGTATGGCATTCTTCCTTCGGTCGTATTATTTTTTTCGCTACTCGTTGCGAATTTCCTATTTTTCGTACTTGTATCGTAATGTACTATAATTTAATAGTTATGTTAATTCGTTGGCGACTGCCTGAACTCGATCGCATTCCCTCTATCGCACCAATACATGGTACGAGCAAGATGGAGTAGTCAACTCGTGGTACGGCTACTAATGCTGATATTGCTGACTATTGTGGAGGCGTTAGAAAGCATGTACAGATTCAGATATGTTTAATTATCCTATTTAGAGTAATTATTATAGATAACGAGGGCGTCTGTATGCTTGTTATTAAAACGTTTATCCGCCAATCTATACAAAATTATGATGTTTAATGGCTGAAAGTGTCACAAGATATTTAAATGTGGAAACTCGCAGCTAAGCAAATAAGGCCATTAAAACCTGACTGAAACATCATGCTAATTTATTAGTCATTTATCAGAAAGTGCTGAATCATTTATTGATTTTTAATCAACCGTGTTACTCAATGTTGACTAGTATTGTGCAACACAGTATTTAATTAGTTATGTAGTTAGGTTAGTAGTAGAGTAGAGACGTCAATAGCCTTTTATACAAATTTTTAAGTTCATAAAATGGAGTAGGTAACTAGACATGTGCGCCGCGCCGCCGCGCTGCCGCCGCCGACGATTTTTCCACGCCGCCGCCGCCGATAAATTTGACCGGCGTATAATCGGCGTGGAAAATTTTAATACCTATCGTGTCTTATTGCATGTTGCGTAGTGAGAAGATAGTGTCAGAGGTATAATTTAAAGATCCTTATGAAGCTTTCGCTTATAATTTGCCAGTGAAACAAATTAGCATCATTTTTGTCGTTGCGGTGTTAGCTGTGATTACGATTTAGCGTTAATTTAAACAAGACCTAGTTTCTGGATCACAGGTTATTATTTGATACTTATTTTATCACACGGCTTTTTTATAGAACGCATTTTGTTTTACATTCACTAAAATCAAGAAAATAGCAGGTTCATATTCTAGGACGTAAACATACTGTTTTCTACTTAGAATGAAGATATGGTCTTCATATGATATATTATATCATGGCACTTGCAGGCTGCAAGTGCCTTGCGACACGGGACACTTCTAAGACATTATGTTGAGCGAATCAACCTGCCAGAGACGTTTACTTTCGACAACGACGATATCTTTATTCTAACTAAACATTTCTGATAAACTTCAGTTCAGATAGACGTAAAGTAGTTCATCATTATTTCATAACAAATCATAGGTGAGGCGCTAGCGGCTGAGAAAAGCCAATATAGATTTTTTAAAGTTACGACTTAACTTATAAATAAATCTTTTTATGTTATATATGTATTTGTATTACGCTTACAAAGTCATTATACTTCCTTAAAATGTAGCGTTTTAAATTGCCCTTATTATGTTAATATTTAAACATACCGTTGGTAACCGTTAGGATGGTAAGAAATGGTTGCCAAGAATGCCAAGTGACATGATGGGATATAATTTTCGGCAATAATTTAGAAAACACACATAATATGTTTTGGATAGCCTAGTAATTACTCAGAAGGCTTTAATATAGAGTTTCTACAACCACGTTCTCATGCAGTATCAAAAATTATGCCACGCCGATTTCACGCCGATCACGCCGCCGCCGCCGGTCAAAAAATCATCGGACGCCGCCGCCGACGATTTTGCCATCGGCGCACATGTCTAGTAGGTACCCAACTGGCTGGGCTGTCTAATAAGCTATGATGATGTCGATTACAACAGTTATCCTTATCTATCTACGTGTTTAAATAGTACCTATAATTCTGCTGTAGGTAAAAAATACCTACCTATATGTTATTGCATTAAGGGTCGGTTGCAACAAACCGTCTGTCACCGTTAAAGCGTTCGCTAATTTTTATTGTATGGGAAGATTCATACTACACAGTTGATTGACATTAATCAGTGCGTTAAATGTGGTTGGTGCAACTGACCCTAGGTGAGACTCTGTGTATTTGTGTAAGTGCGTAATTGAACATAACATTCCAAATTGTATTAATTATTTATTTATGAACTTTTATTGAATAATAGAATGTTCCAAATTAAAAACAAAAAAATTGCTTTTGGAACTGATGAGGTTAGATTAGAATGCATTGGAACCTCATGTTTATATCCCTAACAAGATCTTTTATAAAGTTTTATGACTATTAAGTATCAGTATCTCATTACAAGTAAAAAAAAAATCAAAATAAGTAGTAGGTACCTACTTAGTAGGTACGTAGTAGTAATAGTGGTAGTAGTTAGTAGGTAGTTGTAATAACTTCATAGTTCATTGTACACAACACAGGTTTACAAAAATAAATTACAGTAATGGAAGTACAAAGGCGAACCCTATAAGGGATCTCTTCCAGCTAACCTTCGAGTAGATGAGAGGAAAACTCCAGTCAGGTCAGATAGACAAACTTACGGGATGTACAAGAATTAAGAATTTTCTTTTCGGAAAATTGTAATGTTCAGATTATCTGGTCAACGCTGTGTCTACTGTTGACATGTCTTGAGTAAAGGGGTTAGGCGGTTATACAGTATTATTAACACAATAGTATAATATTGGTAAAGTATGCAGCCACTACAGGGCACTAAGTGATATTTTTGTGCCGCAGCTTTAACAAGATGCCCCTCCAGCTGACCAAGCCCGCCCCTCAGTTCAAGACCACCGCGGTGGTCAACGGCGAGTTCAAGGACATCGCTTTGTCCGACTACAAAGGCAAATACGTAGTCCTTTTCTTCTATCCCCTGGATTTGTAAGTATCAACATTGCTAATTTTAATTTCTAGTTCTTAGTTTAGGTATTCTATTTATTATATTATTAGGTTACTAAAAATTTAAGGGTATTTATCAGATTTTGGACATAAACTGTTTTTGTAAGAAATTAATAATAAAGTTCCGAATGTTTCGGTAGAAATATGACCAGATGAGAACTGGTTTTCACTACGTCATAGTATTACGGCATTTAGTTATTTATACTAAACGCGGTGTTTTGACATTGATAAACACAGTTTTATGGTGAAGAGGTTAAATGTCGTAAGGGCATCGTTAGTAGATAATTCTAGAACACACTTATATAACATAGTGATTATATAAACACATTGTATTAAAATATAAGTATTACAAGTTACACCATATAATTGAGTAGGGTAAATTGTCACACAAGCCGTTTTAAAATAACATGTACCTAATACCTCTTAGTTACTCCTTTTGTAGGCAAAAGGAGTAATTAACAGGTATATGTTATTTTGAATTTAGTAGGCTAAATTATTGTAGCAGAAGGTACGTTTCTTTTGAAAGTATGCTTAGTAACGGCGTAAACAAGAGCATACAAACAAATTTAATAGGGCCTTATTTACTAAACCTAATATTATATTTTCAGCACTTTCGTGTGCCCTACTGAGATCATCGCGTTCTCGGAGCACGCTGATGATTTCCGTAAGATTGGGTGCGAAGTGATCGCCGCCTCCACCGACTCCCACTTCACGCACTTGGCTTGGATCAACACGCCACGCAAGCAAGGTATGTTTATAACTGACTTCACAAAAAGGAGATGGTTCTCAATTAGTGTTGTGGATAACGCTCATTTCGAGGCTTAAAGACTCGAACCCTTAAGACTCTCGAGGCTTAACGCCTCAAAGGCGGCAAAGACGACTTCTTACATCCATACGCGTAAAATAAATAAATACAATTCTCAAATATAGTCGAGTCTTCAAGACTTACGAGTCTTGAAGACTCGAGACTTTAAGTCTAAAAATAAGCGTTATTCACAACACTGTTCTCAATTCGTTGAAATCTTTCTTTAAAACTTTCTAAAGTTTGCTGTCTAAAGGGGCCCACTGATTAACAGTCCGCCGGACGGCATCGGCCTGTCAGTTGTTCGGAACTGTCAAAATTTTGTTCTAACTGACAGGCCGATACCGTCCGGCGGACTGTTAATCAGTGGGCCCCTTTATGACTCCCGTTGTCTTTAAAGCGTGCATTTTATAAGTTTTATAACAGACTTTAAAAAGGAGGAGGTTATCGATTCGAACGTTTTTTATTGTGTGTTTGTTTTGTTTGTCTAGAACTTCGTCACTTGTGAACGGATTTGATTTTTTTTTTCAAGTATGTATACCTAATTGCCTAGTTCCATGTTGGTCCCATTTTTGTCGAATCCAGTTGGATCCATGAGTAATTGAGGGAAAATATTAAATTATGTCCATAAGCCCAAATGAACCGACTTCAAACATATAATTATGTTGCTAGCGCATATATAAAAGGGGTAATATTTATATTTTATCCTTGTTGCAGTCGGATTGTCTTTTTCGAAAACTACTAAGTAGATCGCCTAATTTGCAAACTAAGGATCTATCTTGAAATAAAATAGTACAAAATCAAGCAGATTGCACAAACGAAACGTCATTTTTAAGCCGGATCTCATTAGCGAGCCGTAACCGTAACCGTTGCATGTACTGTATCCAAAAAACATAGTATGTACGTGGTTCGCAAACCTGCGAAATACAGGTAGGTACACACACAGGTGTTAGTATCCCACAAAACACAGGTTCGTGTAAAAATTCACCTCGATTATCTGAACTTCCAGGAGGTCTTGGACCGATGAACATCCCAATAATCAGCGACAAGACGCACCGCATCGCGCGCGACTACGGCGTGTTGAACGAGGAGACCGGCATCCCTTTCCGCGGGCTCTTCATCATCGACGACCGCCAGAACCTCCGCCAGATCACCGTCAACGACCTGCCCGTCGGACGGTGAGTGAGACAGAACATACGCAATGCGATGAAATTTATAATAATAACACGTACCTAGACATTGTTCCGATAGTCGTGTCAGCGAACGCTCTCATAGCGAAGAGTCTCGACCAACACCTAGAGAGACTCGCTGGGTGGTTGGATCAAGGGTCAGATCATCAGATGCAGAAGGCGGTAATTTCGGACACGGCGCGTATAGTACGTCGGTTCCTCACTCTGCGGCCCTGACCACCGGCAGCTTGGGCCAAGCCCCGCTGCCGGCGGCACCCTAGGTTAGGTTTTTTTATAATGTGTTTATACATATGTATTTTTTATTGTTTTGTAAGTGTTTTTATATTTTACCTTTATATTCATATTATAAATCACCTAGCCTTAAGAGTTCAAATAAATAGGAAGAATAACACGTTTTAACATTCCCTGAAAAGATACCAAAAACCACCGACGTTAATTGGTCGAGTTCATTGTTTCCTATCAATCTTTGGTGGGGAACAACAATACGTCTCCCTGGGTGTAGGGTAGGGAAAGCTCACTAGGCCTATAGGCTTGAGGCGGCTAATGATGAATGTTTATTATAACCATAAATGTATACATCCATTATCTGTTTACCATAGTTAGTCCTTATGTATATAAGCATAAGCACATAATATAAACATTTTTTGTAGGCATAGCATGTGTTTTCGTATAAAATAAGGCTTACTGCTCCCGCGCTCCGCGACAGCCGAGTAGTAAACTGAAACCCCCTGTTTAATTTAACTGTTTAGTGTATAACCTGGCCTTTTAACACGTGTTATCGAAGCCGGTTTCATTCTTTTATTAGCAGTTACAAAGTTCAAGTCTGTAGAGCTGCTCATCTGCATACCTGTCTTTTTGAAAGAACCCTTGGTGTGTTATTTAGAACAGTTTTCATTTTTAATATTAGGTGGCAACAGAAATACATCATCTGTGAAAATTTCATCTGTCTAACTATCACGTTTCATGAGATACAGTCTGGTGACAGAAAGACAGACGGACAGCAGTCTTAGTAATAGGGTCCCGTTTTTACCCTTCTTGTACGGAACCCTAAAAAGATTGTTGCGCCATCTAAGTTTTGCGCGTTTATCCTTATTATAGGGCCATTTAAAACCGATGAATTTTCATCTGCCTACCTTTACCTTTCTAAATTTCGACGCTATTTTGTCGGGAACCTTGAATAGTAAATCAGTAGATATTGGTATTATCAATTGCAAATCATTCTTTGAAAGATAAGAACAATCTTGTCTAATAAGTTATAATCTAATATGTATTGCTCATTTATATCTCCATCAATCGTCTGTCTGAATCGTGTATTATAAATCGTCTTAGCAGCCATTAAAAAACGTATTTTATAAACTAAATTTTAAATTTTGATTCATAAGATACTTTTAAATGTTGTCTGGTGGAAAGTTCCCAAAATTGCGTTAATCCACATATACTATTAAAAACCTCTTATTTTTGTAAGGGCAACAACATTTTCTATTTCCAACCAAATGGAAACTCCTTTATGCTCCTAAAACTTCGAGTGCTATTTAAATTTTTTGAGACCTTTCTGCAACACATGTCTAAAATAAATACGTATACATACTTAATAAGTTTATCAAACAGGTCCGTGGAGGAGACTCTTCGCCTTGTCCAAGCCTTCCAGTTCACGGACAAGCACGGCGAAGTGTGCCCGGCCAACTGGAAGCCCGGCTCTAAGACCATCAAGCCGGACACCAAGGCTGCACAGGAGTACTTCGTAGACGCCAACTAAAATTACCGTCTCTACCGCTGTGCTGCTAATAAAACCGTTTAGATGATCTATAGATAGAATATGTACATGTAAAATGTCATCAAAATCGAAATCTAGGCGTGTGATTAACCTGTTATGAGATGGCGGAATAAGCGCGTTAAGCCATTTTTATTTAGAATCTTGGCTTTTTTATTAGTAGTTATTTTTTACCTACTACGTTTCGAGCGATAATTTGCAATTATGAACGGTCGTGTAGTAACAAACTTCTACAGTTAGCAGCACTCTCTGGTCTTAATGAGAGCAGTTTTCGATTTTGTATGTTATTAAATTTTAAGTGGGGATATGGTAGTTGACAGCGGTTACGTGAATCTCTCAGCAGTGATTCTTTTTTTTCTTTAGGCAAAATCTGCAAGCTTTTCACTGCTCAAAATCTAAATAATTATGATTAACGGGGAGCCTTTATTTTGAACCCTTATTCATACCACAATGATGCAAATTGGTTAGTAGTCGCAATAATGTCATTCACATATCATCAACAAGTAAATGTATCCTAGGACAGTCTTGGTAGTGCAAATAGCATTGTAGTTAACACATCAGTATTTACAGAGATCCTTTCTATATGTTAATAGAATCACTCGAGGCTGTTATAAATAAACTGTGCTGTGCTAAATATAACTATATAAGAAGTTTTCTTTCAAAACCTACTGAACGTTGTTCGACTAATTTATAAAATAATTGGTGCCAATCTGTGTCTCTACGAAAATGGCGTGCAGAATGAAGAATGACCTCATTCGGGCCTAAAGTGAGTAGCAGCCTCAAGTTAACCTTTTGGACGCCAATGACCGATATATCCGCACCGCAGGTTCAACGCCAAAGACTGATTAATCGGTCACAGACCACAGAGCAACATACTCAACATAGACCTACGTGCATATGCATAAAGTTCAATTTCAGTTTTGACACTTGGGTGACGTGGCGTCCGAGTGACAGCTTTTGTGTTTGACACGGCGTCGAAAAGGTTAACGATGATGCTGGCAGCATTCCCTCGCTGAATCGCAAATATCGCAATGCTTATCCGTTGAGCGAGGACGCTGCCAGCTCTTTTGTCCCCAGTGAGTCCAGTGACATCAACCCACTCTCCAAATCTAAATAAACTCTGAGCGGCCGGGCCCCACAGACCGAGGGTCTCGACACCAAAGGCAACAAAGTAGTAATTGGCATTGAGACCCCCGTATTGATTAGTAGTTAGTAATACGTTAGTTACATTTGGTTACATTGAGCATTTCATACAGATTATAATGACCATTTACACCATACAATTTAAATGATATCTGGGTGGTATTCCACCTGTCCAATGTGCATTGCGTCTCACTCTCTCATTAAGCAAAATGTGAGATGCAAATACACATTCGACTAAGATATTGGACAGGTGGAGTACCACCCTTAGGAGTTATCGTAATATAAAAAATCTAAGCGGGCTAGGCGCTGTACCAAAAGCGACTGGATTCGCTTCCGCTTCGCTATTAAAAAATAAAAATTGAAATGATTTCAAATATTGCCTGCAGCGCCATTTTTTTTAACATCAACGACAACATAGGGTCTGATATAGAATAGAATAGAATAGATTTATTCGTAAGCACAAACAATCGGAACAGTACATAGTATAAAAGAAAACACAAAATAAGATTAAAGTGCCACGAAATGGCCCCATCTCAGCATGTTGCTGGTGGCTTCCAGCGCTGATCTTCCGATGAGACCATCAAGTGAGAAGAATCACGGAAGGTAACAGACAAGAAGAAAAAAGACAAATAACATACAGTAAACAGTTAGTTAAATAAGAAAAAAGTTACACAGCAAGGGGATACAACATAAGTCGTTATGTTACATAACGACTATTTACAACTCGGAGTAAATATCTATGGAGTAGAGACGCGCACTAATTTCTATCTGAAAAATTCTGTCGTTTTTGGCGCGGGGGACGAGGTAACGCACACAAATAATGTTAACACTAATGCATTTTTAGCATGCGTCGCTACACACGCACACGACAAAATTATCAAACACTAGCAAAAACTATATTCACACAAGTACAAGAACAAACACAGACAACCCTGTCCGTGAACGAGATGACGTCAGTTCTAAGTAAACCTAGATAGTGCGAGGGACGCGCCGATAATATTGTCGATATTTTATTGACAATGAATTTTAATTTCTGCTTTTATCAATTATAATAATATTACAATATCAAGTCTTTCTACCAGCATTTTATTAACTTTAAATTTTTGTATTGTTTTTAGATGTTGTTCTAATAGGTAGTTTGTCAATTTGTTTAGGGCGAATCTTGCAAGCTGATATAGAATGTTTTTTTATTATCAGTTCATTAGTTAATATTTTACATGTTGGTTTACTTCTGAAAGCAATGCAATATACTATTGAGCATGCAGATCTGATGACAGAGATGGAACGCGGCCATATATAGGATGTCATTTAAGGGATATTGAGTAGGGGATAATTAGTATATATATCGGCGGTAGATCGTAAAATCGGGCATATCGAGATATTCCTAGGCATATCATGAAACTCCGCCATTTAATAATCTGCCTTTTGCATTTTTTGCCACTGCTAGTGCTGCATTCTATGTGGCATTTGGAGCAGAATGCGTAGGTGCTAGGTAGGTACCTACTAAAATCATACGCTACCCAAACACGTACTATAAGTAGACTGTCAAGCCATTTCAATGGTTATCATTTGATAAAATGTAGGACATCCTACTTATTCGATATGCCTAAATGTTGAGGTTTGCACGGTATATTAGCTGGTGATCACTAGTCAGAACATGACATGCCGGCGTTTCACGATCTGCTTAGGAATATCACACCTTGAAGTTAGCACGATATGGCTGGTGGTCACTAGGCAGATCATAATCTGCCTAGGAATATCACTCCTTGAGGTTTGTACGATATGGCTGGTCTTCGCTAGGCATCATGACCATCTGTATATTATTCATTATGTTTATATCGATTTTACCGATATTGGTTTTTATAGTGTCCCATCACTAATATTGGTACGGTGATACCAGAGTAATAAATTAAAAGTGCCTATTTATGGAAAGTGACAGCCGTAAATACCTTAAATTAATAAAATATTTGACATGTTAAATAAAAATATATAGCTGGTCAAGCAAATCTTGTCAGTAAAAAAGGCGCGAAATTCAAATTTTCTATGGGACGATATCCCTTCCCGCCTACATTTTTCAAATTTTCCGCCTTTTTCTACTGACAAGATCTGCTTGATCAGCTATATGTAGAAACTAAAGGAAAAAATAATTTTCAAAAAATAGTCTATCGGTAATTTTACGTTATTTAGGGGTTGTGCACAAATCACGCGAGATGTTTTCGACTACTTTTTGATCCCCCGTCCCCCTTTTCTTTATTCGTATAGATCTATTTATTTGATTAAATAGATTAGGTTGATATGAAACTAAGGTCTTATATAAAAATAATGTGTTACATAAATTATATAACAAAAAGCAACGCAAATAGGGCGTATTACTGCAATGTTCTGCCGCCAGAGTGTAGCACTAAGCTAGCTAGTAAATTTAAGGTTAGATAACGAAATTTAATATTTCTTGTTCCGCGGCGGACCCCCATATTGTGATGGATTGTGGTAGTCGCGCCCCCTACGCAGAGTTTCGCATAATATGTATTTCCTATTAGAAATTCTACTCGTACCTAAATAATATTTAGAAAGTCTTCTTTAGAATTACCCTAAATCAGATTTAATACCATATCACTGGTATCACTGTCAGATTGACAATGTTTTTTAGTTATTTGCAAAGTTAATGCACTATTTGATAATATTTAGATGTAATAGTACCTACATATGATAAGAAACGTGTTCTTTTTGTAGACTAGACGTTTTCGATCTCATTTTGAACGAGAAAACGCTGCAATTCGCCATTTTCGGCTCCTATCATTCCGCTTAGACTGACGTTTGCTGAATGGCGTATGACGTGTGGCAACTAGTTTTATATAACCTCCTTGACCGGCGGCCGCGGACTTTTTGCAGAGGGGAACGCCTGTTAATGGCCGCTCCATAGATATTTACTCCGAGATTTACAATTAAGATTAATTAATACAAAAACAAGCATCGTGCTCTAAATCGCTGTATCGATCCGGTCCGACCATATCTTGGCTGAGCATTACAGCTGTATATACTACTAGCGCCAACGGTGGCTACACTAACTAAAAAGCAATGTCAGACCAAACCAATATCGAGCGTTCATGAAATCTACGTTAAAAAATCTTGTAAGATTAGCTTATTAGCAAAACAGCATTGTAGGATGACGAATTTACGAAAATGTACGAAATACTAACATAACAGCACTCTACTAAGTATGGCGTAAAGGAATGATGAACCCTTGTCAGGCCAAAGGAACAAACAAACAATTTATTTATTTGCAAAAAAGGGTAATTACAGGTCTTATTGTTATACAGTATTATGTTCCACCTTTTCAGCTGTGTACAAACAGCATGCAAATCCATAAAGGCATCTTAAAAAATATGTAGTTACATTTGAAAGCTTTAACATTTTATTAAAATTATCAAATACTTTATAATTACCTACAGCCATTTATATAGTTTTAACCATAACCAAATCGATTACAGATAACATTTATTTACAAATTTACACAGGTCGTTACTTAATCTACGTTATTTAAAAAATCTTGTATACTATAGAAACACCGATCAAGAAGCCAATTTCTTAAAGTTTGCTTAAAGTCATTGCCTTCGAGAGCTTTTATTTGAACAGGCTACTTGTTAAAGATCACAATACTCATATTAAAAGCATTTTTTTTATAAATGCTGGTCATACATCGTGGCTGATTGAGGAAATTTTTATATTGTGGTCGTGGATTAGCACAAAACAAGTCTGAACGCTTTACGAAATAATTTGGAAATTGCTTAACAAAAGTACAAATTTTTAATATATATATGCAAGCCAAAGGCAAGATGTTGAACTGTTTAAACAAAGGTCTACAACTGCTGTCTACAGGAGCATTTGCAATTACACGTATACATCTCTTTTGAAGCTTGAATGCCCTTTCAACATCCACAGAGTTACCCCATAGGATGAGGCCGTAGTTGAGAATGGATGCTACATGACCATGATAAGCTACAAGTGCAGCTTCACGAGATACAGAATCGCGTAACTTTCAAAACACTTGAGGTAAGCATAAGTAAAATTACAAACTACAGGCAGCTGGTATCAAGTCTGTAGGCTTCTTGGCTACGTTGGTGATTAAGTAAATACAGTTTAATCTTTGACTTAAAGCTATGAATACTTTGCAGGTTTCTCAAAGGCGGAGGTATATTGTTCCAGACTTTCGACGCGGCATAGCGAAAACTTCCCCGAAACGCTGCTGTGGCATGGCGTGGCATTAACAATTGAATTCCACAGTTACGGCGTTCGCGGAGCTTAATACAAGAAAGCTTATTGAAGAGATAAGGCGGAGTACCATATTTAAGCACACCAAAGAGCAGACAAGCCAAATGAAGTTTACGACGGTGTTGCATCTTGAGGATCTTATGGCTGTTCAGAAATGGTGTCACGTGAGCTCTCAACGGAATATTGAAACAGAAGCGAGCACAGGCATTTTGAACACGCTGAATGAGTCTCTTTGTCTTTGCAAGAAGTCTAGGCCCAAACACTACATCCACATAGTTTAATTTCGATAGGACAAGTGATTCAACTAGTTGACAGCGGAGGTTTTCGCTTAAATATGGCCGAATTTTATATAAAACTTTAAGCTTGTAAAAACAACTCCTAATGGCCTCGGAGACATGCTTCTCATAACGTAGTCCACAATCCATTATGAGACCTAAATTACGCGCTTCATACACCCTCTCAACCGGTGTATTCATTAGCGTAACATCCGTTGATATACTGACACCAGCCAGTTGTTGCCTGCTGCCAAATACTAGGTATTTAGTTTTATTTGGATTAAGCAACAGGCAGTTTTCTGTGGCCCATGATGCTATTGAGGTGAGATCTTGGTTTAATTTTTCTATAGCACTGTCAATGTCAGCTGGCTTACATGATATATACACTTGTATGTCGTCTGCATATATATGGTATTTGCAATGCGTGATGTGGGACCCTATATCTGCGGAGTATAATATGAACAGGAGTGGGCCGATCACCGATCCCTGTGGAACTCCTCTTGTTATATCAGCTTTTTCGGATAAAAATGAAGATCCGTCACTGCAACATACTTTCACAATTTGTGATCGATTATGTAAATAGCTTTCAAACCACTTTACAGTTTTGTGATCAAATCCGTAAAAACTCAATTTGGAAAGAAGCAGATTTATATTCAGACAATCAAATGCTCTTGAGAAATCGAGGAGGACTAAAATAGTGCACATTCCTTTGTCTTGAGCATCCAAAATGTTATCAGAGACATCGAGTAATGCGGTCACAGTGCTACGTCCCTTCCGAAAACCTGATTGGACATCTGGTAGGATATTATTGTTTTCTAAGTAGGCGGTTAGCTGTAAGCATACTACTTTTTCCATTATTTTGGACAGACAAGGTAGTATACTTATAGGCCTAAGGTCTGAAAGCACAGATGGGTTCGATACTTTAGGCAAGGGAGTCACGACTGCTAACTTCCAGATATCTGGAAAGGTGGATGTAAGAATGGAGGTATTTATTAGGCTCGTAATGAAATCAATTGTGTGTGGAAAAGTCATAGTAAGCATGTTTAGATTTATCCCGTCAATACCCTCAGCATTCGATTTTAATCATTTAATTACTTTAATTATTTGATAAGAACTAACAGTATCTAGATGGAAAACAGAGTCATTGAACTTATGAAATTCAAAATAGGTCAGCTGTGATATAGTGACACTTGAAGTTCCAGGTAGATCTAGGAAGTGTTTGTTCAAGGTATCAGGATTATTAAATATATTAGGTAATTCATTATTCTTTTTAGGCAACACTGTATTTTTTAAATTTTTCCATAAAGTTTTGGGTTCATTAATTTTATTATTAATACTATGTTTGAAATATGCTACCTTTTCAAAATACAGAGCTTTATTTACAATAGACTTAAGGTCTTTGTAGTATATCTAGTTGAATCAACCCAAACTAACATGAATACCGAACAGCACATTTCTCCGCCTCATTGATAAGTGATAACCGAGAGTGATAACATTTAATTGGCGTCTTTCAAAAGCATCGTCAAAACGACATGTAGTAATTGGCTCCGTGCAAAGCGGGTGGTAGGGGAAGCCGAAACGATCGCAGCGCTTGATGTGGCCAACAAAAAAAATAACCGCCGAAAAAAAACTAAAAGGAAATAAAAAAAAACCGGCACTAACACGAAACGAGTCGACCAACAAAAACAATAGCACACTGAAAAGAAAAAAATAATTATTTTGTCTTCAATAACGCAAGTGAATACCTATAAACTATGTATATACATACTTCTGAAATCAATCACACAAATCTGCGTATTTATATATTTACAATCTGTTATTTTTGGAGTCGGTGCAGGTGCTTCACTAAGGTGCTCAAGTTTGTTTGAGGCTGGCACCGACTCCAAAAATAACAGATTGTAAATATATAAATACGCAGATTTGTGTGATTGATTTCAGAAGTATGTATATACATAGTTTATAGGTATTCACTTGCGTTATTGAAGACAAAATAATTATTTTTTTCTTTTCAGTGTGCTATTGTTTTTGTTGGTCGACTCGTTTCGTGTTAGTGCCGGTTTTTTTTTATTTCCTTTTAGTTTTTTTTCGGCGGTTATTTTTTTTGTTAAAAAGTTTTTATTTTATAATTTTCTGTGGCTATAATTTATACAAATTATTACATGCTTAATTTTTGATTACTTTTAAAATAGCTACCTACCTTGCTTTAGCTATTAACTGTTATATTAATAAACCTACTTTAACTATTATTTTGTTCTGTAATATAAATAAACTACCCCTATTTTCCCACCCTTAGGGTAGGATTTTTTTCCAATTTTTTATTATTATTACGACTACTCTGTAAAAGGTTATGCGTGGTCATACGTTACAATCGGTGAGTGAAAAAATCAATCATCCCCTATTTTCCTACCCTTAAGAGCGCTCTTACAAGAAAAGTCGAAATAATGCAAAATTGATGATACTAGTCGACGAAATTCAGGACTTTGCGCTCATTATTAGAAACAATGAGTACTTGTTCCAGTAAAAGCGTCTTCTTATCTTTATAAATATCGTTGTAAATATTAGAAAAAGGACTTATTAAATTAGTAATGATTTTTTTTCTGATGGTCGTTTCCGAAAAACCCCGTGAAGCACTGAATGGCGAGCTCTTATTTGGAAATGTTGAGAATTTTACTCTGCTAAACCTGGCTATTTTGTATTACTAATACCCTGTACTTTAGGCATATCAAACTATATTTTTCCTACATACCTTTGAGAAAGAGAAAATCAAAGTAAAACGAACTCGATTTTCTCTCCGAAACAAGTGTCAATTCCTACGAAAATCTACTTAATATCGAAGTCATTTTCATACTCAAGCAATCTGCAACGTTTGCTTATACTGTTGGTATACATTAGTGTTTATGAAATTCTACTATAATTTTTTGGCAATTTTTTGAAAACTACTCTATATTACCGATGACGCGCGCTGCGCCAGCTCAGTGCCGCGGCAGAGCTTGTAGAGGCAGGACGTGTGTCGGTCGGCTCCGCACATTTTCAACGGCGACGACGAGGTTTTTTATCATTGTGTGCGGCGGGCGCCGTGTAAAACGCTATACTGTGTGCGTGTAAACCGCAACGAGAGACTTTGATCCTAGCACTGTTTTTATAGTATTATAATTTATAATGGTACAGTTTAATAAACTACCGGACAGGATTAAAAATATTTGAAACGACCTGACATTCTATATGTATTTATTTGACTCAAGATAGTACTCAGGGTCTGATGATGGAGCCGGAAGGTGGTCACCGGTACCAATCAAACATGCAACTAAACCACTTCGTGTTTAGGCTCGTTTTATTCATCTCAACAAGATCTTTGACACAAGATAGTACTCAGGGTCTGATGATGGAGCCGGAAGGTGGTCACCGGTACCAATCAACCATGCAACTAAACCACTTCGTGTTTGGGCTCGTTTGATTCGGCTCAACAAGATCTTTGACTTAAGATAGTACTCAGGGTCTGATGATGGAGCCGGAAGGTGGTCACCAGTACCAATCAACAATGCAACTAAACCACTTCGTGTTTAGGCTCGTTTTATTCGTCTCAACAAGATCTTTGACTTAAGATAGTACTCAGGGTCTAATGATGGAGCCGGAAGGTGGTCACCGGTACCAATCAACCATGCAACTAAACCACTTCGTGTTTGGGCTCGTTTGATTCGTCTCAACAAGATCTTTGGCACAAGATAATACTCAGGGTCTGATGATGGAGCCGGAAGGTGGTCACCGGTACCAATCAACCATGCAACTAAACCACTTCGTGTTTAGGCTCGTTTGATTCGTCTCAACAAGATCTTTGACACAAGATAGTACTCAGGGTCTGATGATGGAGCCGGCAGGTGGTCACCGGTACCAATCAACCATGCCACTAAACCACTTCGTGTTTAGGCTCGTTTTATTCGTTTCTATAAGATCTTTGACACAAGATAGTACTCAGGGTCTGATGTTGGAGCCAGAAGGTGGTCACCGGTACCAATCAACCATGCAACTAAGCCACTTCGTGTTTAGGCTCGTTTGATTCGTCTCAACAAGACCTTGGACACAAGATAGTACTCAGGATCTGATGATGGAGCTGGAAGGTGGCCACGGGTACCAGTCTACCATGTAACTGAACCACTTCGTGTTTGGGCTCGTTTGATTTGTCGCAACAAGATCTTTGACACAAGGTAGTACTGAGGGTCTGATGATAGATCCGGAAGGTGGTGACCGGTACCAATCAACCATGCAACTAAACCACTTCGTGTTTGGCTTCGTTCGATTCGTCGCATCAAGATCTTTGACACAAGTTAGTACTCAGGGTCTGATGATGGAGCTGGACTGTGGCCACGGGTACCAGTCTACCATGTAACTGAACCACTTCGTGTTTGGGCTCGTTTGATTTGTCGCAACAAGATGTTTGACACAAGGTAGTACTGAGGGTCTGATGATGGATCCGGAAGGTGGTCACCGGTACCAATCAACCATGCAACTAAACCACTTCGTATTTGGCTTCGTTCGATTCGTCGCAACAAGATCTTTGACACAAGTTAGTACTCAGGGTCTGATGATGGAGCTGGACTGTGGCCACGGGTACCAGTCTACCATGTAACTGAACTACTTCGTGTTTGGGCTCGTTTGATTCGTCGCAATAAGATGTTTGACACAAGATACTACTCAGGGTCTGATGATGGAGCTGATGATGATAGACAGGTACCCGTCGCCACCTTCGCGCTCCATCATCAGACCCTGAGTACTACCTTGTGTCAAAGATCTTGTTGAGATGAATAAAACGTGCCTAAACACGAAGTGGTTTAGTTGCATGGTTGATTGGTACCGGTGACCACCTTCCGGCTCCAACATCAGACCCTGAGTACTATCTTGTGTCAAAGATCTTGTTGAAACGAATAAAACGAGCCTAAACACGAAGTGGTTTAGTTGCATGGTTGATTGGTACCGGTGACCACCTTCCAGCTCCATCATCAGACTCTGAGTATCACTTAGTGTCAAAGATCTTGTTGAGACGAATCAAACGAGCCCAAACACGAAGTTGTTTAGTTACATGATAGACTGGTACCCGTGGCCACCTTCCAGCTCCATCATCAGACCCTGTGTATCTTCAGTGTCAAAGATCTTGTTGAGACGAATCAAACGAGCCTAATCATGTTACTACATGGTTGATTGGTATCCGTGACCACCTTAATCATCATCAGATCCTCAGTACCAGTTCGTTTTTAAACCCTCGTTGATACAAACTTTACAACCTATAGGTACCAAATGCAATGACGAAACATGTAAATAAGCGAGTAGGTACCTATAATTTCTTTCGAGTAATATACCTTCATAAGTACGAGTATGGGGCTATTCATAAATTACGTCGTTTCAAATGGGAGGAGTGGGGGGGGGGTCTGGACATCGGATGATGGTAACATGACGTAGGAGGAAACAGATTCATCCGAAGCTTGATTTTTGGATGATTTGAGGGGTGGGGAAGGTCAAAAATCGTCAAAAATAGATGACGTAATTTATGAACAGCCCCTATGTACATTTGCACTGCATTTAGTATTTTCGTACTTACCAAATAACAGTTTTAGAACTTTAAAAGTTAAGTACAGTTAGTGTTGTTATGGTTGATTTCAATATGCTTCGCGAAGGATCAAGAATGTTTAATCCATCATTGTAGTGCGAGTGTGGTAGAAGGGATCGGCATACTGAGCTCGCACGGCCTGCCGCAGCGCGTAAAATACCTAAACTCGCTCAACGCCGAAATGTAATAGCGCTCTTAAGGTTGGATTTTTTTTTCCAAATTTATATGGGACCAACTTCGGGGTATACCCTTTCCAATAAAAAAATAATTATCAAAATCGAACATCTCTGTAAAAAGTTATGCGTGGTCATACATAAAAAAAAAAAAAAAAAAAAAAAAAATATACGCGTCGACTTGAGAACCTCCTCCTTTTTTTTTCGTCGGTTGAAAAGGACAATTATGGTAACAGTGTTTCTGTCAATTCCCATACTTCTCAGTTATTTTGTTATTTAACTCATACTTACGATAAAAATGGGTCACGATAGCTGTTGCGTGGTAAACTGCAATAATACTGGACGAAACAGTAATACTAGTAGTTCGTCCCGAACCGAGAACTCGCGGTTTGCCAAAAATTATATAGATCGATTGACTTTGTTGCACCTACTTACTCGTATAGTTCGACATAAAATAGTAGAAAATGATTTTCAAGAAAAAAACGACTTCTATGGGGGCTGGTGAAAGATTATTGTAAGTACATAGATGGTGCACTATGTAGAAAAGGAGGTAAAACCATCCACTTTTCTAGTAGGTAGCATTTCGTTTCTGTAAGGATCGCAGTTTTAGCCTCACGAACCCACTCCTCGGATAGCAGTTCAGTTCTGTGAGGATTGCAGTTCGAACCTAGTCAAAACCACTTTTCTAGTAGCATTTCGTTTCTGTAAGGCTCGCAGTTCTAACCTAATCTAACCCACTTTTTTCGGTTATGTGAGGATCGCAGTTCAAACCTAACCTAACCCACATAATGGCGCGTGCGGTGCGGTGTACGGGGGTTTGAGCGGGAGGGGCTAGTAAGTTTGGCATCATTATACTTTATACCTACATTTTATGGTAGGTAATCATAGTGGTTTATTTAGCTTAGGTATCATTTTCCAGGTGATGGTCCAAGTCCGGGTCCAGGTCCGGGTTCAGGTCCAGATAAGAGCCCGGATCCGGGTCAGGTCTGGCTCCAGGGCCAGCTCCGTCAAATTCGAAATTGCCAAACGTGTAGTCATTGAAGAGTTCTGTTCTGATCATCATCAGCAGTTCCACTTCATCAAATGCGACAGTTTTTAATGTAATTTCTTGATTTTCTGATGAATATACACAAATCTCTATACGCATGCCTTTAAGATTTGAGGAGTTCCCTCGATTCCTCATGGATACCATCATCAGACCTCGAGCTTGACAAAAATGTGGCTTAAAAACTTAACTTGCTTAACAAACATAACGAAGAGGACAAATCGCCAAACGTGAACTATGCGTCGTTGAAGAGTTCCGTTCTGATCATCATCAGCAGTTCCACTTCATCAAATGTCACATCTTTGAATGTATATGCTTGATTTGTTGATAAAACAAATGCCTTGTATGCCTTTAAGATTTGAGGAGTTCCCTTGATTCCTCATGGATCCCATCATCAGAACTGGGTTTTGAAAAAAACGGGACCAATCTGTATGCATATACATACAATCAGAAAAATACTTTTCAAAATCGGTCCAGTAATGACGGAGATATGGAGTAACAAGCATAAAAAAAATCACAATCGAATCTCCTCCTTTTGAGATTTGGAAGTCGGTTAATAAATGAGGGCGCCACTTTCTACGTAGCTGTCACATTTTTGACGTAAAATGCTTACACATGGCAACAATTTATAGTCTGTCAAGCCATTTCCGTCAGTAGAAAAAAGCGGCTAAAAAATTTAGGCGCGAAGGGTTATCGTCCCATAGAAAATTTGAATATCGCGCCTTTTTCTACTGACAAACTTGTTTGACCGACTATAGTATTGTGATGAATCAAAGTCCTTCGTACAATCAATTACTTTTATTTTACTCCAACTTCTTACTTCAACACTCTTTAACAATATTTAGTTAACAAGCCGTAACCTTCGTGCTACATGTTACTGGTTCAAGCGCCAGGCGAGAATGATCCCTCCATCCCATGGTAAGTTACATTTTATACTTTTCCCTCATTAGAATTGGCGGGTAGGAGAGAAGGGTCATTTTCGCGACTACCCACAGATTAATTAACAAATATTCGGGTAAACACAAATCACATTTTTAATCACTACCCACTGAATGCCATAAGTTTAACATAACTCACGCAAAATAATTATAATTTATTCTTGAAATCTTATGAAATATCACACTCGGCCATCCGACTGCGTGCTACCTCCGGTGCACGATCAACAATAATATCACGCTCGGCCGTGTTGCCTATTGCCTTTTCAATTCTATTAGTTAAAAGTAGTCTGTTTATACAATACCAATACTCTTCATTGTACACCAGAATACAATAAAATAATACAAAGAATTACAGCAACTCAAGTAGAGGTAAACTTCAAATTATTTAATTTACTCATGGTAGCAGGTATTGCAGATGTAAACGGTATTTATTCTTCAGACTAGTATTATTGTTACATAAAAAGCTCATAAAAAGGGATATTTAAATACCTACTTTTACTACTAATCATGTAAAGGTTCACGAAATACATCGTCCACACTGTCAACCCCTTTACTTTTACTAAAATTTACATCCCCATACGATAAGTTATTTTACCTAATTACACGCAGGGTTATAGACACATTATTATCGGCACGTGCTTATAGAATATAAGCCCAAATTTCATTGCATTGATTTTAGTACTGTAACATACTTATTTTCAATTAAGTTCTACTTAAGTATAACAAACATGACGCGAGCAATAAAATTTTGCCTGATATATTAGAATAAGAAGAAAGAAACAACTACCACAGCATGAGCGATAATAATTGACATCAATAATCGAATTTTTAGATCTTCCATAGTAAATGTAGGAACTGTTTATGGAAATAATGTTTTGGGGAAGCTACGTGATTACATTAACGGCTTACTCAGGTTTGTAATTAACAGATGCAATTATCTAATGATTTTTTCTCTGAATTCAGATATTTTTTTTTTCAAATTACAATACTTTAGTTACAAACTTGATGACGTCCTCCACTGTAAGTCCCTCTTGAGCGTCGCCTTCTTCGTACTGATCATCTGAGAGAGGCCCCGTCGTCAGCGCCTGCTGTGGTGACGGCATCTGTCTTCAGGCACCTCCCCGCTCGGCTGTCGCAGTCCACAGCGTCCTCTGTGGTAGATTCACCGTCGCTGATTTTCAGCGTCTACCGCTCACGACTCTGCATCCGTCGTGCTCGTGACGACAGTCTAGGTGATCTCGGGGTGTCAATATCGGAATCCATTTTACCCTGTAATTAAATTTCAGTGCGCTGCATGATTGGTTGTTAAACTTTGTTATCACCCTACGCCAGCGAGTTGTTAAACTCTTTAAACTCAAAATAAACTGTTCAACTCAAAATAAACTGTTCAACTCAAAATAAAACTCTTTAAACTGTTTAACTCAAAATAAAACTCTTTAAACAGTTCAACTCAAAACGAACTCTTTAACTCAAAACGAACTCTTTAACTCAAAACGAACTCTTTAACTCAAAACGAACTCTAACTCAAAACGAACTCTTTAACTCAAAACGAACTCTTTAACTCAAAAAGAACTCTTTAACTCAAAACTCAAGTGTATAGGATGGGCTGCGGGGTGAGGCAAGGGGGGTTGAGCTCACCTAAGCTGTTCAATCTATACATGAACGAGTTAATCGGGGAGCTCAGCAGTACCTATGTCGGATGTCACGTTGATGGGGTGTGTGTTAATAACCTCAGCTACGCGGATGATATGGTGCTGTTGAGCCCCTCGGTTGGTGCACTCCAAAGATTGGTGAAGATATGTGAAACTTATGCAGTTACCCATGGGTTAAGGTACAATACTTCGAAAAGCGAGGTAATGCAATTTAAAGCTGGGGCAAAATCATACAAAATGACACCTGTTACCCTTTGTAGTACCGCTTTAAAAGTTGTACAGAAGTTCAAATACCTTGGCCACTGGGTAACAGAAAACATGACAGATAATGATGACATAGAGAGGGAGCGTAGGGCGTTGTGTGTTCGTAGTAACATGCTGGCCCGCAGATTTGCTCGTTGTAGTAATGAAGTGAAGCTAACGCTCTTTAAAGCATACTGCCAAACATTCTACACGTGCAATCTGTGGGTCAGTTTTACGCAGCGGGCATACAGCGCCCTTCGCGTACAATACAATAACGCGTTTAGAGTGCTGTTTGGGCTGCCGCGTTACTGTAGCGCGTCAACTATGTTTGCCGAGGCGCACACCGATAGTTTCGACGCAATAATTAGAAAACGGTGTGCGTCATTAGTCGACCGTCTTCGCCACAGCCCAAACAATATTCTAAACGTGCTGGCGCAGCGCTGGGACTCGCCTATGTTCGCGCGCTGGGTGCGACTGCACGCGCCGCCGGTCGCCGCACCACGCCGCTTTTAGTTGTACATAATTATTTTTGTTTGTTTTTATGTTCTTTTTATCACTAACATAGATTTATAAGGGTTGTTGAGTCTTGTACTAACAATAATATGGATTTTTTTATTCGAAATAAAAATATTGAATTGAATTGAATTGAAAACGAACTCTTTAACTCAAAACGAACTCTTTAACTCAAAACGAACTCTTTAACTCAAAACGAACTCTTTAACTCAAAACGAACTCTTTAACTCAAAACGAACTCTTTAACTCAAAACGAACTGTTTAACTCAAAACGTTAACTCAAAACGAACTCTTTAACTCAAAACGAACTCTTTAACTCAAAACGAACTCTTTAACTCAAAACGAACTCTTTAACTCAAAACGAACTCTTTAACTCAAAACGAACTCTTTAACTCAAAACGAACTCTTTAACTCAAAACGAACTCTTTAACTCAAAACGAACTCTTTAACTCAAAACGAACTCTTTAACTCAAAACGAAATCTTTAACTCAAAACGAACTCTTTAACTCAAAACGAAATCTTTAACTCAAAACGAACTCTTTAACTCAAAACGAACTCTTTAACTCAAAACGAACTCTTTAACTCAAAACGAACCCTTTAACTCAAAACGAACCCTTTAACTCAAAACGAACCCTTTAACTCAAAACAACTCTTTAACTCGAAACGAACTCTTTAACTCGAAACGAACTCTTTAACTCGAAACGAACTCTTTAACTCGAAACGAACTCTTTAACTCGAAACGAACTCTTTAACTCGATCCAACTCTCTAACTCGATCCAACTCTCTAACTCGATCCAACTCTCTAACTCGATCCAACTCTCTAACTCGATCCAACTCTCTAACTCGATCCAACTCTCTAACTCGATTCAACTCTCTAACTCGATTCAACTCTCTAACTCGATTCAACTCTCTAACTCGATTCAACTCTCTAACTCGATTCAACTCTCTAACTCGATTCAACTCTCTAACTCGATTCAACTCTCTAACTCGATTCAACTCTCTAACTCGATTCAACTCTCTAACTCGATTCAACTCTAACTCAGTTCAACTCTCTAACTCAATTCAACTCTAACTCAGTTCAACTCTCTAACTCAATTCAACTCTCTAACTCAGTTCAACTCTCTAACTCAGTTCAACTCTCTAACTCAGTTCAACTCTCTAACTCAGTTCAACTCTCTAACTCAGTTCAACTCTCTAACTCAGTTCAACTCTCTAACTCAGTTCAACTCTCTAACTCAGTTCAACTCTCTAACTCAGTTCAACTCTCTAACTCAGTTCAACTCTCTAACTCAGTTCAACTCTCTAACTCAGTTCAACTCTCTAACTCAGTTCAACTCTCTAACTCAGTTCAACTCTCTAACGCAGTTCAACTCTCTAACTCAGTTCAACTCTCTAACTCAGTTCAACTCTCTAACTCAGTTCAACTCTCTAACTCAATTCAACTCTCTAACTCAATTCAACTCTCTAACTCAATTCAACTCTAACTCAATTCAACTCTCTAACTCAATTCAACTCTTTAACTCAATTCAACTTTAACTCTTTAACTCAATTGAACTTTAACGCTTTAACTATTTAACTCAATTCAACTTTAACTCTTTACACTTTAACTCTTCAGATCCTAACTCTGACTTTCGACTGTAACGGCAAACCCGTACTAAATACCACATCTATGGACTTTCTGGCAGCACACTACATGGCCACACTCATAAACAGCACAGCTACATGGCTGTAGACTCTAGGAGCACACTACATGGCCGCACTCATAAACAACACATCTACATGGCCGTAGACTCTAGCAGCACACTACATGGCCGCACTCATAAACAGCACATCTACTTGGCTGTAGACTCCAGCAGCACACTACATGGCCTCACTCATAAACAGCACATCTACTTGGCTGTAGACTCCAGCAGCACACTACATGGCCGCACTCATAAACAACACATCTACATGGCTGTAGACTCTAGCAGCACACCGACATGGCCTCGCCCATGACTATCTACATGACTATCGACTTTCTAGCTGAGCACTACATAACCGCACTCATAAACAGCACATCTACATGGCTGTAGACTTTCTGGTAGCACACCTAATAGATGGCTGCACTCATAAACAGCTGCACTCCTAAACAGCTCGCCTACATGGTTCAAAATAATTCAACTAAATAATCAAAGCGATCACACATAACTGGCTCATTAGACGTTGGGTCTAGCTATAACATACCACCTCCAAACCTAAATGGTACCCGTAATATAGTAGTCTTAATATCCATTTGCAGTGAACTCAATAACAGATCTCATGTGGTTTGTTTGTCCTGTACCCAATGATACTATCAAAACATATATATTCAAACCACTAATCATAGGATCAAGCTCTTGTGTACGTAGTATAATATTAAATATATGCAGGTAATAACGTGGCAACTAGATCGTTCTTCGCGTACTCAGGTAATGGAACATCGGGTCCACGAGCAACATAGCACTTACAAGCTAACTAACTACACCATAACAACCTACATAGGTAATTAACCATTAAATCTGGTTATAGGGTACCGCCTATATGATATGTTACGATATGTAGCTTCCCCATAGTTCAACAATTTATCAATCAGCGCCAGAACATGTAGTTCTCATATTTAATAAAGCAGGAGCGATAACGGACCGCGCGCGCCGTGTGCTTACCCCGCCATCAACTCAATATTCATTCAGCCGGTGACCGAAACAATAAAAATTGTAAAACAACTCAAAAAATAAAAATAAAAATAGTCTTGGAGTCGACGAAATGCCGCCCGTTCTTGTAAAGTTAGCACAGCCACTGACAAAACTGATTAACCAATCATTTAATCAAGGAATATTCCAGGACTTACTTAATATCCATTAAATATCCATTATTAAACCCATATTTACAAACGGTGACGTAATCCATCCAAACCAATATCGACCTATCGCACTCTTATCCGACTTTTTCGTAAAGTACAGTATTTTATCATTTACATTTTATTTATACATACAGAACATCTTAGGTCATAAAGACAACAGAACACATAGTTTAGGATTTTTGGTGGACATGACAAAAGCGTATAAAAAAGTATCACACGAAATCTTACTCTGTAAATTGTACGGGATGGGAATACGCGGCACTCTGTATATTTGGTTCAAATCAAATCGTACCTCGGAGACCGTAAACAATGCGTACAAGTAGAACACTTTGATAAGGACCGCGAGGAACTAAAGACCGTGACATCAAAATCGCGTCATATTGTTTATTCAATTATGTCAATATTTCAGGGAAGCGTTTGTGGATGCCTACTATTTCTTGACCTGCCAAAAATACACAAACTGCGTTATGTTTGCTGACGAAGCCTTTCTTCAAGATCATGGACCAACACTTTGTAATTCAGTGCAGACTGACATAAAGGAATCAAAAAGTGACAACATTCAACAAAAACTGAAATCATTACTTCTAGAACACGCTTATTACTCAATTGAGGAATCTATATTATCTATGCAAAACGATCATTGATTCCAACACATCGTATTGAATAGGGTTCTAAGTCCTAACGGTTACCTCCCATTATTAATTACTTATTTACCTACTATAACATTTTCACTTATTATAGTTAATAATAATTTTATTTGTAAAAATTGAATGACATGAAAAAATTACCAATAAAAATCTGTATAACAAAGACATTAGGGTCTGACCCGTCTGACTATGATGGTACACCACCTACATGGTGACTACACTGTTAATGACAACGTGTCATTAACCTAATAGAGCCATAGACCTATATAATAGGGACAAGACATATTGTTCTATACGTACAATTGCTTATAGAAATAGCACCCATTTTGACGGCACACACATAAATATATATCTATCTCGTTTTTACTCAGCACTGTAACCCATAGCAAAAAAAGGTGACAGTATTTCAGTACGGACATAAAGTGTTCCATGAAAATACGTAAATACCTAATGCGGCCGAAAATCCGCCATGTTTAGTCACCCAAATGTCATTGTTTGTCAGTTCAGCCGGTACTTGTCCTGTCAAAAAGTCGTGGTGAAAATTAAAATTATTAATTATCTTTCAATATTTTGCTTGTGATTGAAAATAATTGAAGCCAAATGTGAATAATTACGTCGCGAATATGCCAGTGTGTAGTGTATTAGGGTGCGGCATAAGAAAACCACCAAATCAGCCATCTTTAACCATACACAGGTACGCTATAATTTACATGAAAAATAATGGTTATTGTTAATGTTCCTGGGAAATTTAAGGATGTTTCACATTATAAATAGCAAGGTTCTTCTGTGCAGTTATAGATCATGAAGTGATTGGATTTATTTAACTATATTTTTACGCTTAAATAATGTAAACATTTCAGCTAGGGTTGTACTTTATTTATCGACTTTGATATCGATATATTATGATTGCCTATTTATATTTTCTTATTTTATCATGCTACCCCGCTTCAAACCAACTAAATTATCTTAATTTAATAATTAAATCATTTTTATAGCTTACCAAGAAATGAACATAAAAAGAAAGAGCTGGAGATGGAGACCCTGACCGACTCTCGGGAGCACTCGGGTCCGTGGGGTCGTTACTCCACAAGCTGCCCTGCGGGCTTTTTTATATCATTATTAAAGTTTTTTTATATAATTCGACATTAAGAGACCATATACATATAGTTGTAATTTATAAAATGGTTAATGTATTGTTATCATTTTTGCTTGTATGTAAATTCAATGTTGACGTATAAAAATGCCCTTGTGGCCTATTTGCTGAATAAATGTTGAAGAAGTTGAAGAGCGGAAGTCATTCCTTATTTTTGTAATAAAAAAATGTTCTGAAGGTGTTTTGTTTTTTTTCACCCGTCGCTTAATAAGCTTGAATTTTGTATCGCTCTCACTTATAGATACGGCGCACCAAGGTCGAGGTGCAGTGCGGTAGTGTGTTACAGACTTCAGGGTTAGCAACACGACAAAATTGATTGTAATAGAGAGGTAAAGTCCAAGAAAAACACGTACACTTATTCTGACATCCAAAACAGATGGCGCTGTACTGCGCCATGTGTTTTGCGGTCACTAAGTTGTCAAACGTCAACTTATGAAAATCAATGTTACCGCAAAAATCGCAATATGTATTGAGTAGTACAGCGTCATCTCGTTTACCTGTCAAATTTGAAGCACGAAATTGTCCTAGACTCCACACATCTTACTCAATCAAAGTATCTTTTCACATAACAATATACTAATAAAGAATTTTTATTTATTTACTTACTTCCTATTAAAACATAAACTGCACAAATAATACATACTTAGTATTTTAAATAAAATGAGCCGAGAACGTTAAAAAGGTATCGATGTATCGATAAAACCTAGTAACAGTAAAAATCTTCTGGGCAGCACTAAAACCGCCATGTTTAGTCCTAAGATGACGTCACAGTGGCACGCATTATTCGTTGACGTTTCACTTCCATAGGTTTCATATTTCAGTGAATAGAGCCCTTTATTCATTTCAGAAACCAATCAAAGGCGTTATCATGTACGACTTTACTTATTAGATCATTTAGCTCATACTATTTATTAGAATAGATTAAGATCAGTATTCGAAACTCACGTATATATTTAATATGCATGATGTAAATACTTTCAATTTAACGACAGCAAGTATTTAAACTAAATCTGCATGACAACAAAGCACTTCTGTAAGTTTCTTGAGTTTCTTCACAATATGGGCTATTTAAATTTAAAACCACTGCGTTAAATGAAATTGTTCCTTTAATGACAATAAACTTATCTACTTGCCTATAACCGTACACGTACAATTATACATGTTTGTATCTTAATTGCTAATGGATTCATTAAATATTTATCCAAATCGTATCCAATTTCACTATAATCGCGATCACGTATCGTATGTGCCTATGCTCGGCTAAACATCTACACTGTACACACTAATCGTAAGTAAGTATTCAAATTCTAAGAAAACTTGTAACCGCGGTCTTATCTTAAACATGGCTCTTGTAAAAAAAATAAGGTTAACTCGCCCAATACCTGTACCGATTTTGATTACCAGCAGAATTCTAAATTATGTAATAAGTCTGCATTCGTTACTTCAACTTGACCATGATCGCGAATCTACATGTATTCTTAATCAGGTTTTGAGATTACAAGCATTGCCACTTAAAACTTACTACCATAACGTCTGAGTATATAAAATATGTATATGTATACTAGGTACTCACACGTTCTAGTCCTTTTATGGGCGCCGTTGATCACCGCTTCTGACTTGTGATGAATCAAAGTCCTTCGTACAATCAATTACTTTTATTTTACTCCAACTTCTTACTTCAACACTCTTTAACAATATTTAGTTAACAAGCCGTAACCTTCGTGCTACATGTTACTGGTTCAAGCGCCAAGCGAGAATGATCCCTTCATCCCATGGTAAGTTACATTTTATACTTTTCCCTCATTAGAATTGGCGGGTAGGAGAGAAGGGTCATTTTCGCGACTACCCACAGATTAATTAACAAATATTCGGGTAAACACAAATCACATTTTTAATCACTACCCACTGAATGCCATAAGTTTAACATAACTCACGCAAAATAATTATAATTTATTCTTGAAATCTTATGAAATATCACAGTATTATATGGAAATTTTAGAGTTCCATATTATCGAACGAGCGAGCGAAGCGAAGCGAAGCGAAGCGAAGTTCTTACATTCGACTTGGATCATCGATCTTGGATTATCTTGGATTATTTATGGCCATCGTTGCCATGGAGGCGATTGTCACAAAAAAACAACTTTGTCAAATAACACTCAAAATATTATAGCATCCCATTTATTGTCTGTACTACGACATAATTCAGATAAATAAAAATACTTTGAGTTTTACAATGTTAAAAGAAACAAAGTTTTCATACGCCATCACAGTTGCTGAGAACTTTATTACCAAAAAATTAGAAAGATTATGGCGGGTAGATTCACAACCTGCTGCATGTAGTTGTGTTTCGTGTTCAATTGTGTGTTATTCCAGCCGTGTATGATAGGTAATTTATTTACATCAACAGTCAATTTAAAAGTATCTAATCTGTTTTCGTGTATTAAAGCCTTTCTTCAAAGTTTTTTACGTTCGCAACATACTTAGACGCTATTTATGCCTCTCCTCCCCTGATATTGACGTTGATATTTCTGGTTAAGAATTACAGATGGCACTTCAAAATGGATGCAAAAAAGTTCCACGAGAGGGCTCTCTTTGTCCTATATATTATACATACTACTCTTTGCTTAAATCTATCAGTCAAGGGCTCCCCACAGACCTTGCAATAAATCCAGGCGATTTTTGATCCATTGCCGCCTATAGCGCGACATGAAATAGTAGAAATTGAATAAAATGGAACTCAAAAATGTCCATACTAAATTGTTGCCATGTGTAAGCATTTTACGTCAAAAATGTGACAGTTACGTAGAAAGTGGTGCTCTAATTTATTTTCTACTATTTTATGTCGCACTATACGATACCTAAGTAGGTGCAACAAAATCAATCGCTCTATAATAATTTTTGGTTAACTGCGAGTTCTCAGTTCGGGGCGAACTAGGTACTAGTTTAATTTCTACGATTTTATGTCCCACTATAGGCGGCAATGGATCAAAAATCGCGTGGATATATTACAAGGTCTGTGGAGCCCTTAACTGATACTGTATCTGTGGTAAGCCGAAATATTTTCTGTCAAATGTCAAATACCTATATTATGTTTATTTTTATCTTGCTAATTATTTCAAAATGGTAAATTTAAAAACGATATTATAAAAGTACAAGCCGAGCACTTTCATTTGATACCAAACTCGACCATATTTTCTTGCAAAAAGATGACCAGAATAGCAAGACCCCTCACAAATAGCTTTTTAGCCTTCTAAGCTCTTCTAGCTCAATAACCCCTTGATCGAGCCGGCTCATAATTTAATGACTAAAATATAATGCCCTCAACTACACTTTTACCCAATTTCATTTAAATTAGAACAAATTTACTTAAGTTAAAAAAGTTCTTGAGTATCAAACTATCCTCTGATAGTTCAGCTTAAAAACATCGAAATGCCAGGACGTGCCTCTAGCCAGCCGCGTGTCCCAAGTCGAATGTAAGAACTTCGTTCGCTTCGCTCGCTCGTTCGATAAGAACTTCGTTCGCTTCGCTCGCTCGTTCGATCAAATTGTATATATTTTCAACACCGAGCTAGATAGAGTCTGACCGTGAAAAGTCTGCAGCGGTTTTGATAGCCCATGCAGTGCAAGTGTCATTTTAAACGTCAAACTTCTATAAAATTATTATTTCATTTTTAATTGAACTATCTTATAATACGAAGTTGTTACCTAAATACATGATTCAGTCCTGCGTACAGAGCATAAAATAATTCAAAATATTGGGCTCTTTCGGGGTTTAAAAAAAATACCCGTTCCGAGCCCTGGCGTGGGCTATCAAATCCGCTGCAGACTTTTCTTGGTGCGACTCTATTAGCCTTTTATATCATATAGTATTATTCCAGACTTAACAACGTAACGGGTAAACATTTTATCTAGTCTATGTCAACACAGTTTTGCTTGGATGTTAATAAAATAGTATGGCTATTACAGTGTACCAACATTAGGTGATTGTAATATTACACTTTTGACACGTAGGGTTGTCTATCGTCTGTCACAACAAACATTGTTATAAGCGAAAGAACATAATTTTTAACTTAAAATGTGTTAAGAAAAACCTGTGAAGAAGGGCAAAATTTTTATACCTGCAAGCATCATACGTATCCCCAGGAAGAGGATCACAAAGTGGGCTATCAAAATATAACGAATAAAACATTTTTTCATTGAATTTGAAACGAAACAACAACGAAGAAAATTGACCGAATAATATAAAATACACAGATAATTCTTACTATTTTCAGTAAAGCAAAAACCAAGTGTATTTAACATTAAAAACGAAAAGATTCCGCATATTGTTAAGTGCATTTTAGTAAATATTTTTAAGGAATAATCTTTATTTTGTTGCGCTCATTATTTGACAGTTGCCCTCAACGTTGCAAACGCTAAGCAGCGCTGCCATCGTGCACGGTCCCAACAACATATCTAATTATCTCTACCAAAGAACTTATTTCTTCGACTCAAAGAGGGCTCCTGTCATAGTAAATTTTGTAGTCACAGTAAATTTACTGCCATCTATCGACACACGACTAAAACTCAAAATGAAAACGTATAAAATTATCAAAAAAATGTATGTATATGGATAAATGATTATATTATTTTTATATCATTTTGACCCATGTTCATTCACTGATATATATGTGTTAAAATTGTTAAATATGAAACGGTGTTGTCACGCCATCTAGCCGAGCATAGGCTAAAGGTGTGTGCGCCATCTATCCGAGAATGACTTTTTCTTGATTTCCGAGGCACGTTTTTTCCTTAGACTTTATTCATCTTATACGAAGTTACATATGTCTTTGCTAAGACTCAAACCATTGAATTATTGATAACACTGCCATCTTAACAAAACTACTAAAAACACAAATAAAACTACATCTAGCGATAACAACTCGAACTAACATGTCTACCAAAGAACCTATTTCCCTACAATAGAGTGCATAGAGACGGATTGTCAAAGCAGTCAAAGTAAATTATGTAGCCACTGTAAATTTACTGCCATCTTTCGACAGAAAATAAAACTGTTAGAACGCCATTTGACTTTGATCCTTATTCTTTCACTGATATGTGATAACTTATTAAATATTAATATTCACGCCATCTACTCGAGCATTTGATAACACTGCCATCTTAACAAAACTATCACAAACACTAATGAAACGACATCTAGCGTTAACATCTCGAACTAACATGTCTATCAAAGAACCTATTTCTTAGCCTCAAACGAAAGAGAATAATTTAGTATAGATTGGTATAGATGCGGATTGTCAAAGCTCAAACCATTGAATTATTGATAACACTGCCATCTTAACAAATCTATTAAAACACTAATGAAACGACATCTAGCGATAACATCTCGAACTAACATGTCCACCAAAGAACCTATTTCTTAGACTCAAACCATTGAATTTTTGATAACACTGCCATCTTAACAAAACTATCAGAAACACTAATGAAATGACATCTAGTGATAACATCTCGGATTAACATGTCTACCAACGAACCTATTTCTTAGACTCAAACCAATGAACTATTGATAACACTGCCATCTTAACAAAACTATCAGAAACACTAATGAAATGACATCTAGTGATAACATCTCGGATTAACATGTCTACCAACGAACCTATTTCTTAGACTCAAACCAATGAACTATTGATAACACTGCCATCTTATCTTAACAAAACTATCAAAAACACCAATGAAAAGACATCTACCGATAACATCTCGAACTAACATGTCTGCCAAAGAACCTATTTCTTAGACTCAAACCATTGAATGATTGATAACACTGCCAACAAAACACAAATGAAACGACATCTAGCGATAACATCTCGAACTAACATGTCTACCAAAGAACCTATTTCTTAGACTCAAACCATTGAATTTTTGATAACACTGCCATCTTAACATAACTATCAAAAACACTAATGAAACGACATCTAGCGATAATATCTCGAATTAACATGTCTACCAACGAACCTATTTCTTACACTCAAACCATTGAATTTTTGATAACACTGCCATCTTAAAAAAACTAACAAAAACACCAATGAAACGACATCTAGCGATAATATCTCGTATTAACATGTCTACCAACGAACCTATTTCTTACACTCAAACCATTGAATTTTTGATAACACTGCCATCTTAACAAAACTATCAAAAACACCAATGAAACGACATCTAGCGATAACATCTCGAACTAACATGTCTACCAGAGAACCTATTTCTTAGACTCAAACCATTGAATTATTGATAACACTGTTATCTTAACAAAACTATCAAAAACACCAATGAAACGACATCTAGCGATAACATCTCGAACTAACATGTCTATCAAAGAACCTATTTCTTAGACTCAAACCATTGAATTATTGATAACACTGCCATCTTTAAAAGAACCACTAAATCACTTATGAAACGACATCTAGCGATAACATCTTGAACTAACATGTCTACTATTTCTTAAGGGGCCCACTGATTAATCGGCCTGTCAGTTGTTCGGAGCTGTCAAAATTTTGTTCTAACTGACAGGCCGGTACCGTCCGGCGAACTGTTAATCAGTGGGCCCCTTTAGACTCAAACGACTCAAACCATTGAATTTTTGATAATACTGCCATCTTAACAAATTGACAAAACTTTTTTTGAGTAGTATTCCACTTGGTCAATATGTGTATTTGCGTCTCACATTTTGCTTAGTGAGAGAGTGAGACGCAATGCACATAGGACAGGTGGAATACCACCATTAGGCCAGGAGCGTATTTACCTAGGGCCATCCGGGCCATGGCCCGGGGCGCCAACCCCCAGGGGCGGTATATTGTTTTTCTTCCTTGACTTCTGGGGCGGCGAAACGTATTGGCCCCGAGCGCCACATTTCAAAATACGCCCCTGCATTAGGCATAGAGAAATAAGTAAGCATACATCAGTTTTGTTATCATAACGCGTAGAGTTAGACCAAGAAAAGTCTGCAGTGATTTTGATAGCCCACGCAGTGCAAGTGTTATTTATACGTCATAATTTCATAGAAGTTTGACGTTTAAAATGACACTTGCACTCCATGGGCTATCAAAATCGCTGCAGACTTTTCTCGGTGTGACTCTATTATTTTCGTAGTCGACCTCTAGCGTCAGGTAACTGAATTATCAGTACTGAAAAAGTAAGACTTACCAGGAAGGGTACCCAACTGTCCGACTCCGATTTGATTTATTTTGATATATGTTATAGAGTAGTCTAAAATAACGGACACGTATTTTTTTTTAGCTGCCCAAACTCAACCTGTTAGGAGAAAATGGCCTTCAAAATACTGAAAATTGACCAAACCTTCTAATTTCTGAGAAGAGACTTGTTCAAAAAAATTGATAATTTAATTACTGGTTTCGTTATATGTTGGAGAACATGAATAAAGAATGGCTGCTATTTAACTGATCACCAGATTTAGTAAAATTTAATACCAAAATAATCTATTTTACCACCCTAAAATCATGAATGATCACCAAAATTATAACACCATTTTAATGTGAAATGATTACCAATTTTATTACATTTTACTATCCTTTTAAAGGAAATGACACCAAAATAATCATTATTAACCCAAAAATAGTCAATGATTACCAAATTTCAATCCCCATTTTAATGTGAAATGATAACCAAATTTTTACATCTTGCTATCCTATTAAAGAAAATGACACCAAAATAATCATATTAAACCCAAAAATAGTAAATGACCACCAAAACTAGAACTCCATTTTAATGTAAAATGATAACCAAATTTTTAAATCTTGCTATCCTATTAAAGCAAATGGCTCCAAAATAATCATTGTAAACGCAAAAATAGTAAATGATCACAAAATTGTAACCACATTTTAATTAATGTGGTGTGATGTGCAATCATTTAATATATCGTTATCCTATTAAATTAATTAATCCACTTCGTCACCTTTTTCTAGTAGCATTTTATTTCTGTAACAGTCGCAGTTCTAACCTAACCTAACCCACTTTTCTAGTAGCATTTTGTTTCTGTAAGGGTCGCAGTTCAAACCTAACCTAACCCACTTTTCTAGTAGCATTTCTTTTCTGCAAGGGTCGCAGTTCAAACCTAACCTAACCCACTTTTCTAGTAGCATTTCGTTTCTGTATGGGTCGCAGTTCAAACCTAACCTAACCCACTTTTCTAGTAGCATTTCTTTTCTGTAAGGGTCGCAGTTCAAACCTAACCTAACCCACTTTTCAAGTAGCGTTTCGTATCTGTATGGGTAGCAGTTGAAACTTAACCTAACCTACTTTTCTAGTACCCTTTCGTTTCTGTAAGGGTCGCAGTGCTAACCTAACCTAACCCACTTAACTGATAGCAGTTTTACTTACTTTTCTAGTAGCATAACGAAATGCTACTAGAAAAGTAGATTAGGTTAGGTAGGTATGCGGTGCGGGCTACGGGGGGTTGAGCGGGAGGGGCTAGTAATTTTGGCATCAGTTTACTTTATTTGGTAATATGTATAAATTTTTTGGTAATCATAGTGGTTTATTTAGGTGAAAATATCGCATTAATTTGGTCTTCAAGATTTGGTGATCATTAATGATTTTTGGTGATCATTCAATATATTTGGTATTTGAATACAATTTGAAGTGCAGTCGTAATTAAAGTGGTGGTACTTTTGTATTTTTAGGCCTTATTTTTTTGGTGTTCAGTAATTTTTTTTGGTAAGCATGATTTTTTTATTTAGGGTACCAAAGTATTTTTTGGTGGTCATTATATTTGTAGCCATAAAGAATGGGGACGTGTTTTGTCATTTCACCACAAACTCATTTTTTATATAAAAATATATTTATTATATATATATATATTAACATATAACGAAACCAGTAATTAAATTTGATAGCAGCGCCATTATTTGAAAACAGTCGTTTATACATTTGTACACGACATCTAGCGATCACAACAACTTTTCGAAAGAACTAAAAGGGAAAGAAATGGTCAAAGGTATTGTTATTGTTATAGATGGCGCCAGCATAGGTCTCCCCTATTTCTAGTTTTGTTCTATGGCATGAAATTAATAAAATAAACCAATTGTAGAAAATGTAATTGTCAAATTTTTGACGTAAAATGCTTAAACATGGTAACAATTTAGTATGGATTTTTTTTAGTTCCATTTTATTTAATTTCTACTAGGTATGTATAATTTATTAATGTCGCACTATATTTGATACAGACTGGACTTTATTTTTGGGTCAGTGAGGACAGCTACCAGATCCCGTGCAGCTACACGAAAATGGTCTTATTAAAGACCTTTCCTCGGTTTCAAATTAATGATGATTGGCGTTTACAGACTTTGGAAAAAACATATAAGGTGCGAGAAAAAGATAATTTTTGACAAACTTTTTTTATGCAAATCGATCCCATTCCTATCCATGATCAAAAGCTTGTATGGGACCAAAAGCAACGGGACGGCTAGGAAAATCGAGGAAAACTTAATTTTCCCATACAATTTGTATGAAAATGAAAACCTTTATTTTTCACATGTTATTTTTTATGCTAATCGATTCCACTCCTATCCAGTATCAATAGTTTCCTAGGGGTCAACTAAAACGGTAATGTACCTACAGTCAAGTGTAAAAATATGGGTGCATACAACTATGTAATTTAAAAATATGTCCATTGGGACATATTTTATAATTAATTACATATAATTCTATGGGATTGCCCATAGTTCTTAATTCGCTGACATATGAGCAAAGTATGGGATATATTTCTGAGTACGATGTGTGTACCCATATTTTTACACTTGACCGTACTAAAAAGCCACAAATAGAAAACTTTTTCCATGCATTTACTAATGAAGAAAAAGTGAAACTTTATTCACATTTTTCGGCTGACAGAACTCCCCAAGAGCTCGCCACAATGCTACCAAAGACATATGTAACTTCGTATAAGATGAATAAAGTCTAAGGAAAAAACTGCCTCGGAAATCAAGAAAAAGTCATTCTCGGATAGATGGCGCACACACCTTTGGCCTATGCTCGGCTAGATGGCCTGACGACGCCGTTTCATATTTAACAATTTTAACACATAGATATCAGTGAATGAACAAGGGTCAAAATGATATAAAAATAATACAATCATTTATCCATATATAAACATTTTTGTGATAATTTTATACGTTTTTTTTATACGTTTTCATTTTGAGTTTTAGTCGTGTGTCCATAGATGGCAGTAAATTTACTGTGACTACAAAATTTACTATGACAGGACCCCTCTATACTATCTATTCTCTTTGTTGCTACACACAAGCACAACTAGCACAAGTTACCCTGCGTCAGGCGTGGCTCCCTCTGCGATTTCGTCGCGTCGCTACAAGTACATGCGGCGACACCAATTTTGGTGTTTAGCAGTAGTAGTTGCCGGCGTTGCCGCGCACCGCTATGGAACGGACGCCTGCTCGCGCTGCGCCACCTTGCGGGCATATGTCGTGTCCGTCGTTGGTAATATACGCGTTTTGTTCGAGACTGAACCTTCTGTACCTAGTACCTACTATTATTTATTATATTCTGTGCCTGCGTTGACTGATTGCACTGGTAAACCAGCGGGCGATGGGTTCGTCACATCCTACGCCTTATTATTGACCACTATGATCCATGCACACATTAACATAAGCTTACATTTCGTAAGCTTCTTTCTTTATATTTTGTACCCCTCCACCCCATTTGTACGCCCTAAAGCGTGCTAAAAAATGGAAAAAAACCGGCCATGTGCGAGTCGGACTCGCCCACCGAGGGTTCCGTACAAATTTAACTAATATGTTTATTTTATTAATTTTACAAATTTACTGTTTTCAGATTTTTTCCTGTATTTGTAGTGTAAGCGCCATCACTTGCACCATTCCACTAACCCGGGGTTAACCGGTTAAACCTGGAGTTACCATACGAGTAGTTACCAGTACAAATTGACACTGGGTTAACGGTTTAGCCGCTTAACCCCGGGTTATTGGGATGGTGCAAGTGACACTAAGACGATGTTACTTGCCAAATTTCATAGTTGTAGGTCAACGGGAAGTTTTTTGAGGCATTGAACAGCCGTATCTTTTTTTTACGTTAACTAAGAAGTTTGATTACCTATTTCACAGCTTCAAGGGACTGTAGACCTGAGTATATGCTTTTAATTTCAACTCGATACCTCCACGCGTTCCCGAGATAAAGGGTCTTGGCGGATAGACGGACGGACGGATGGACGGACGGACAACAAAGTGATCCAATAAGGGTTCCGTTTTTTCCTTTTGAGGTACGGAACTCTAAAAAGAAAATATTACCATACTTTCCACGAAATTGTGGGCCCGACTCGCACTTGGGCGGTTGAATTAGTTTTAGGTTGGATCCCCCACTGAAAACCAGCAGCCCTGAAGATGGAATGCCGTGGTAATATGATAAGTAGGGATCCTGTTTCACGTTTTTGTATTGTTTATTTTAATAATTGTAAAATTCACCTGTGCAGATTGTAATGATGTACCTACAGTCCTACACCCCCACACCAAAGACTCCGTACCTATATCTAGTTGTGGCTAATACTTACCTATTTTATTTCTTTCTATGAAAGTAAATAGTACCTACTCGTTTACTCTAAGGGCCAGTAAAATGTAGATTAAATATTACAAAAAAATGCCCCAAGATAATGGCTCAAAAATTATATAAGTAATAAGTTGCCAAAAGAAACTAAAGCCGAAACTAATTTCAACACCTTCAGTCGCCAAGTAAAGAAATTGCTACTCAAAAAGATATTGTACCGTGTAAAGGAATACCTAAATAATGAGTACTGACTCCACCGCAAACATGTAATTTTAACTGTTTAAGTAATTATATCTGTAAATTGAAAATTAATAATGTTTAAGGCATGTACTGTTCAATTTTATTATATTATCTGCTAATTCTATAAATAATTTAATTAATCATGTGGATATTTTGATGATCTTGATATGTATTCATCTTTATTATTCGATTGTAATAAAAACATGTAACACTTATTGAGAAATAAATGAATCTAAATCTAAATCTCTATACTCTATACCTATGTATTTACCTAAGAATACCTTTTGTGATTTCGCTGCTTAACTAGAACTCAAAAATAACGTACTCGCTTCATTCAACAGCAGCAGTATGATCTGACGTGTGGCAGTGTATTAACATAAATAAACAATTAGCCCCCAAATATCGGAAACTTCTGAAAGATAGTAAAAGTTACGGTACATAACTGTGCTGAATTCTATTGAGACTATATAAGTACTTCGCTCGGTTGGCAAACGCGCATTTAAAAAAAGTCGCACAAATCGAAGATTTAAGTATGCAAACCCTGCTGTGACATACCTTTTTGCTCAAGAACCTACAAATGATACAGCAGAAATTTAAACCTTAATGTAATGCGGCACGGTTCAAATTCATATGATGAATTTTGTGAAGCCTTTTAAAAATCGACCAAAATTAAACTCACGCACCTCAACTCTGCATACCGTTTTAATTCATCGAGTAACTTTAAACTTCGTTGTAAAATAAACCTTCGGCTCTAGTACTTGGTGTTATTTTCGATTGTATGGAACACGTCATTCAATAACAAGCTTACCGTCGCGGTGTTCAGAGTTCTTATCGGCTTGGAAATACGAGCTCCAAAATATCTAGGCCCCAATCCGGTTGATTGGGAATGTGTGTCGCGGAAGTGGTACATCGCGGGGTGCGGGGGCAGGTGAAAGGGGGCGGGCGGGGGATAACTTCGTTAAGATTATGCACACTGCACAACTGTACAGCTAATGTGGAATTGTCTATTTTTGCATTTAACTTGTTTCATTGTTTGCAAATAAATAAATAGATTCGATAGTTAAATTAATTGCCTACTAACTATTAACTTAGGTATATTTTTGTTCCACTCCAAAGAAAATAGGTAATGAAATGAGTCTCATCGTCACATACACATAAGTACCTATTCACTCAATTAGCTAAGCTTTTAACAGTTTTAAACTGTTGCTTCAGGAGCGACAATTTTTGTTTTTGAATATATGTGTGACTGTTTGTATTATATGTATTTACAGTTTTAAAACCGGGTTTAATATGTATTTGCATTTTATATCTAGAACGACATTATATATTAAAATAATAATATACCTACATACATATTTTTTGTAGTAAGTATTTAACTGTCAAATTGGTTACCTATGAGAAACACAGGATACATAATTAAGTTTTGTAAAATAACTACATTTATGTACAAATATTGGTGCACATTGTGCTCATACGGCTAAACTGATGATGAAAGCCAAAACATAAAACAGTCCTTTACCGGTAAAGGGTTGGGAAGGGGATTGCCTAGAATTAAATTAATTAATTCAATTAAACATCATACAACGGATTTCAATTAAGTTGAACTATAATTACATGTGCCAATTTCTGTTGTTTAGAAGGGAGGCTGGGTGTCATATATAATGCCACGGCATGTAGCAAGTTCCGCAAGCGTGTAGCGTAGACTGTCCTACGTAGTCGTCAGAACATCTCGACTGAGGGTCGATTTTTTAATTTCGATCGCTCGATTTCGTCACTCGAAAATCGGTAGAAAAAGGCGAAATATGTACTAATTTATGAAATACGAGCGATAGAAATTGGGAAGCGAATGGTATTGACCACTCGTTTTCAATTCTATTAGCAGAATCTAAATGCCTAGTAGTGGAGATATTATTGAACGAAAAACACGAAATCGGGCGGTCGAAATTAAAAAAAAACGGCCCCCTGATATTGCCACGGGTTCCAGCACGACAATAAGGTCAAAAGGAATCAAGCTCTCCAGAGCTCGATGAACGAGTATCACATCATGACGACTACGTGCTGAAGATTGATACCATAGGTCTTGTAGTCACACAAACGCTAAATAGGTATATGAATCCGTTACCTAATGAGATTGAATTTACATATTTGATAGAGTTCTTTTTTGACTTCTAAATACATGGAGATGTAGACTTAATAGTTCATATTCACATGTACGCCGCTACCACCTCAGTCACGGTGCCTCGATATTTTAGTTGTACACGCTGCCTACGTTAGCATAGTAACGAAGTGCTATTGCGCTGACATTAATTTTCGGGTCAATAGTTTAATTACACCCACTCCGAGATAAAAAATATAATGAAGTATCCGCATGCATATATTTAAATCTTCACATTGCTAACTAGTTTTGGTAGTCGAGCTCGGGTTAAGTTAGTCACATAAATATTTAGTAAGTATATTTATAAATACTCGTACCACGTACATACTCGTAATCTAAATCAGCTGAGTAGGTACATCAACCATGTGATTCTATTGGATTGAATTTGTCTCATGAATATTGAGCGATCCCCACCCCGGGTAATCCTACTAAAAAACTATTATTTATCTATAAATATGTCAAAAGTACATACATACCCATTCAACTACTTTATGTTGCTGTTACTGTAGGTACCGTATACTAACCTTCATAATACGTGTATATATTTTTAGTTAGGAACTTGTTTCAAAGAACAATCGTCTTTTTTGGAACTTGCACCCGGATTAACTATTGTACAGTTTTGTTGGGCTGTAGGTACGTTTGTATTTATTAGCTTAGTATGCTCAGGGCATAAAGTTTAGCAATCAGAAACACTCAATCTAAATCTGCGCCTACACAGCCTTTGCCCTCCTTCCCCCCACTGAGGAGCGCCGCGCAAGAGAAATGGCGTGACCTTGTTTCTTGACCCACTGCCGACGTCGCGGCCGTGCGCCACGCATACGCTCACAGCACTCGCACACAACCAAGCATAAGTTAGGTACCTATATACACAAGCTTGAGCTTTATTTTTTATGACTTCATTACCTGTACTGACTTTTATCAGTAACAATTGTAATAAGACAGTCACAGTCATTAGCTAGATCTTACGACACATAGCTACTTGAGTACTTTTGCTCTGAAGAGTCCCTGATGGAAAAAATCGGACGTCATCTGCCTCAGACGAGCCTCTTTGGTCTGCCTAGTGGGAGTCTATGTAATATTGTAGGTTAGGTATATTATGACTAGCTACTTATATATAGAGCTGACGATAGTAGGCGCAATATCGCCACACCTGAAGTCTGGATAGAAAAACGGCAAGGATTGCAGGGAACATGGTGCATGCAGTTGCAGATACTTACCGACAATGGATGGTAAGATGATGATCGCACAGGGAGGTAGGTATCCCCCGTGGAGGTAGGTATGCCATGATGAACCGATGGAAACGGCGCGTCATACTCTGGACGAGCGTCCTGCACCTACCTGCATGGAGGTCTCAGTGGGCCACCCTTCAGACAAGTCTGATAGTAATTTCCAGTGTACCTTTACTGAATAATTTATGAAGGAAAAAAAATCAAGCATTAAATGTGTAAGTAGTTGTATGGATATGATTAGCCAAAATATATTCAAACACACAGCGGTTGACTGCCCTAACCAACTTATACACACAATGGATGCACGTACCTACAAACATGTGGTGCGCACATTAGCTGTTTACTGAGCCTACCTACTATCGATTAGTGTAAGATTCCTATAATAGTTATATACTGCCCGTAAGGCAGCTTGTGGCGAGCTGTTGGGGAGTAACGACCCCACGGACCCAAAGTATTTCCGAAAGTCATCAGTCAGCGTCTCCGTGTGTCTTCGTCGGTCAGAGTGGACCCCAAGAGGACCCGAATGACACAGCTCTGGCTTGCCTTCATTGGCCGTCCAGAGAGTAGTCGCTAGAGTTATATGCTCCAGGGTGCAGGGGTGGAAGTGAAAGTTGTATTAGACGCGAGTTGCTGTTAACAGCCACTGTGCAGAAAGCGGCGCACACCTCTCGACGCCCCTAAGCCGTTCACACCGGTGTTGCTCCTGGTCGTCGTTACGAAGGCAGCTTCAGGAAGCCATCTAGTTAGCCGCCGCAAGTCACCGCCTGCCTCGATAACGTGTCCGGACCTCTTTACAATAATCCAGTCTTAAGCTCCTAACGTCAAACTCACCAACCACTTTTTTCGAAAGATTACAAGTTTTTTTTTTTAAATATGGAGGTCTATTTTCACTTGCTTAAACTATTGATTATACCCAATAATTTACCCACTCGTTTGGCAATTTTAGTGGCGAGTAATGTTACTCAGGTTTTACTAACGTGCACACGTCGATTTCATATGGAAATTGGAAACGGTCGTAAGACGTTGAAACAGAATATCTTCAATATTAAAATACAGTCCCATATCTCAGTCTGGCGGTGCTCTGTACATTCTGTACAATTTACACCAATCGTCGATCACATGAAAATTACTAATAATCCCTCCGTTACTTTTTTAAATTGTTTAATAATTAGTACACATTTTTTTTTGTCACATAAAAAAACTGGAATTTGCACATTCTTTTTTCGAAATAATGTATGCGGCAGTAATGACCAAAACCCCAATAATAGACGAGGAATAATTTAATCATGGGATATAATTTCAATAATCCTGTAATATGGAGTTTTTCACGTCCTATTCGGAAATAGTAGATTGTGTTACAAAGAAGTAAATTGAACCCTGAACGAAGCGAAGGATTCTAAAATAGAATCCCGAGCATAATGAGGGATTCCGAGAAGAAAAAGCCCTTTTCCGAATAGGTGTTATGCAAACGCCTCATTCACATCACCTATTCGGAAAATTCACTTGACCAAACGTGACTGATCATCTTAAAATCTAATTATAATTTGACTTTAGAGTCTAATCATGTAAATTCTCCAAACACATCCGGATTCAATTCGAAGATACTAAAACAAACTACAAAAATCATGTTGGTTGTGGAGTTGTGATAATTTGCCAAAGGCGCCAGCAAGTAAGTGTGTCTTGATTGCGCGAGCGCGCGTCGAGAGCGAACGCGAGTAGGTACAGTTAGATTCTGCCATGACTTTTACTTTTGTATTTCACTCTTCCGCTACTCGTACTTCTCTTTAGCGTGGTCAGTTTTGTAATTTGTAAAACATTGTTTACTTATATATTTAAATATATGTATATATTGTATATTGTAAATATACAAATTCGCTCGATTGACTGATCAGATAATTTTCATCACAAAGAAATTAAGTTACCAGAGAAGCATAATACTTATAAAGAAAATTACTTGGTGCAATATACGCAGGTTGTTTTCAGGGGCCTCTTTTGTAGGTACCTACAAAGATACAATAAGAAATCGAATAGGTATATTAGGCTTACCTAACTCTGATTGATTTACAGACAACGGACAATAGGGAAATTTCTTATTATGTATACCTATAAGATATTAGATAAAGATAAATATTTGTTTCACAGCGGACACCAAATTTGCGGAAACATTGACACTGAAAAGAAAACATGAAACTAGTTTTACGCTGTCAATTTTAATTTAATTAACTAAAACCCATTAAAAGGAGGTGAATTCATTGTGACGTCACAAAAAGCGTTGGTTCTCATACCTAGATATATAATAGTTATCATATCGTTTGACGTTCCATAAAAAGTACCTGCTACTGATTTGTCTATTTAGTAGATAGGTACCTACAACTGTCTTATTGCACAAAGCTATCACGGACCAAAAGTTGAAATTGAGGATCAATACTTTCATGACATAGGTACAGGATGTTTTTTTAATAACCTGCAAATTTTCACGATGTAAATTTATACTAAGCAACTACAGGATTAACCCCGAAAACGCGAATAAAGAAATATTAGGTACTGTCTTGTCTGTCTTGGGTTTTTCTATGTTGGCATAGAAAATATCAACATTAGACAAGCCAAAACGTATGAAGCACCTAATTTTTTCCGTGATTTCGGGGTTGGTCCCATAGTAAAAGTTGCTCAGTATGACCTAAGATACACATATCGTTAAATATTACAGGTTATTAAAAAAAGAACCTGTAGATCCAACTTGGTACATATGACATATGTTAGTGGCGAAACACAAATTCTGCTAATAGTACCTACAAAGGCTTGTGCCTCTGTACTTAATCAAAACTTTTGGATATATTTATGACTATTGGCTCGGTATGACACAAACTTTTATTAGGGTGCATACATATGAGAAGGAGCAGTCTAATTCCCAAGCTGTCAAGAACATGTTTACGGATGTGGTACCCACGGCTAGCGTCGGAACTCGAACTGTGTCACTAGCACACTTTCCAGTAGTGCCGTCCCGCTCGCTCGCGCGCAGTGCCTCCGCCGCCGCCGGCGCAGCTTCCCCGCGCAAACGGAAGTGCCATTTAAGGTCGGTTATGGTCAAGGTTATGGGTTATCGTTTACGTCTTTCACGTCATTTTTTTTTTTGCTGCAAATTTAACGAATTTGTATGTATTGGGGTGTGCTTGCAAAAAAATACACAGGTAGGTACTATTGCAGTTAGTAACGCAGTAGAAATAGCTTGTTTTTCTTTACAGAACTATAGTTAACACCCTGGACCTGGCACCAATAATGAAACTAAACCACAAATACTCTAAAATAATCATTTAACATCAGTTTTAAACACTGCAAACATTTTACCAAACAAGAGTCATTGAGCTGTTTAAGTTTGTCATTAATTTCTATAGTTTGTCAAAGGACTGTCTAATTCAATCATAGACAGAGAATCATACTCTCTTTGTCTTACACTAGTACTAGCACCCAAAAGAAAATAATGAGTATGGTTTTCCTGGTTCATGACTAAAAAAGAAAACCATACTTTTAATTTGTTAATCATGTTGAAACCGTTGTTGGCAGTATCGTTCATTAAACACGTCGAAAATATAAAACCGGGTAAGTGCGAGTCTGACTCGCACACGAAGGGTTCCGTACCATTATCTATAAAAACGGTCACCCATCCAAGTACTGACCCCGTCCGACGTTGCTTAACTTCGGTCAAAAATCACGTTTGTTGTATGAGAGCCCCACTTAAATCTTTATTTTATTCTGTTTTTAGTATTTGTTGTTATAGCGGCAACAGAAATACATCATCTGTGAAAATTTCAGCTGTCTAGCTATCACAGATCACGAGATACAGCCTGGTGACAGACGGACGGACGGACGGACAGCGGAGTCTTATTAATAGAGTCCCGTTTTACCCTTTGGGTACGGAACCCTAAAAAGACGAATAGGACCTTCAACTTTTAACGCGCAAAGCGGTAGAAATTTTACAGGTATCAGTGTAATCATGGTATAATAATATACTCCGCCTGGTACTCCATTCCCGTCTTTTCTAGGTCACCTAACTGACACGGGCCTACGTCATCATGCGACAGCGCTATATGATAATATGCGATAGCGCTATATATAGCGGCCATGTTGTTGTGACGTAGGCCCGTGTCACTCTGGGAATGGAAGACCATGTTTTATTAGACTATGAGTGTAATAATCAATTAAATAACGGCACCAATAATGAGACAAGATGTTCTCTTAAATTCTCCATTGGTCGCACCCTTAATCATACTGTTGGTTTTCTTAATATGTGATATTGAAAACATAGTTTGATACGTTTTTATCTGTCCGAGGAATTAGGTTCTTTTTAGGTTTTGAGGAGCATTATTGCGCTGTGTACTATAAAGCCTCTCAAGTTCCGACAGCTCCTGGGCTTGAGGCCGCATTCATCTTTCATTCTTTGAACATATGTGTGGTCAAGGATCCATCGGAGGGATTGGCTCGAATGCCGGCATCGGCAGGACCACTCTTGATTGATACACAGTTGTCTTATTGAGTAGCCGGGGAGTCATCTTTTACATTCTCATACCCGGTCCATATTCAGTTAGTTTGACTTCCCTTTAAAAGAGGTTGGCTTTTGGCCCGTAATTTACACAGAACGTGAATTTGGAATTGTGAGAATTAAATTGGGGGAAAGGGGGCAAAACCAGACACCGGCTAAAAAAATGTCAAATTGTCATTTTTACTATTGATGACTCGCTCTGGCAAGTCATAAATAAATCATAAATTCATAAATTATAATCATAAATTTATGTCGAGTACACGTTTCAGTATATTTTTTTAAATCTTAGCAATGAAAATTCGTGAAAGTTACCTCAAGACGTATTACAATCTTATACATAATTAGATTAATTAGTTACTTAGTACATGGGTTGTAAAATACAAATGTACTCGGTTTAGCTCAAAATGTAAAATATAGTGATTAACTCATACATGTATATGTATTTTGGTATCCGGTTTCATCCGCATACATTTTGTTATTAAGTAATTATTTGATCTCATTAAGTTTGTGCCAAATAATTGTCAATTACTTGCTGACTTTTTAATATAAGTATCGATACAAAATAATGAATCATGGTCTAATTGTATTTTCCATAACTATCCAGTATCATCCGGACAAGTACTACAGGACTAATACAAAACACATTGAACAAGTAAAATTATATGTTTATAGTTGTAAGTATGTATAAAAAACATAAAAAGGTATAAAACATGAAAACTGGGAAATAATTAATTGTACCTAGGTATTGAATTAATTTTTTAGTAAGTATTCATTTTATGACCTAAAATCACAGTATATGTTTCAAAGGTTACGTCGCTCCGTCCAAGTTTCTAGCGTCAGCGGTCTTCGTCAATATTAAGAGTAGGTACGCTCTACGTAGCTGATTTCTTTAATCACTTTTAAATATATACCGAATTATTTTGATTATTTCGTGTAAACATCTGGAAAACTCTGAAGGTGATTTTCTGCGAGCTAGAAAAGAACGACACTGCCGACACTAACAAGGCGTAAGTACCTAAAAACTGAATCCCTAGTATATTTGCATTTGCAAAGCTCTTTAATTATCAGTAAGTGACATAAAATATACGGCGCGATTCGGGAAATGAATTAGAGATTCACTAGATATGAAATAGTAAAGACATGTGACCTGATATGGTACCTTATGGCGGCTGGCGCTTACGTCGCATAGCGCCGCAATAATACTATTGCGGCGCCATAAGGTACCTTTTGCCGTGGAACGTCACATATCTTTACTATTTCATATCTAGTGAATCTCTAATTCATTTCCCGAATCGCGCCGATAGTTACTCGTATGTAGCGGTTACGTACTTACACGTATGGTGTGTAGGTGCAGTGCCGTCGCCTGTGTCTCGCGCGCGTCTAAAGGTCACGCGCAAGTTCAAGTATGAAGGGCAAGGCGCGCCGGCGCAGGCGCACGCTTATTATCGGCAGGCATTTCACCTGATCACCGCGCATGTTCTAAAGGTTACACTGACCTTTCCTTTACTTATTTGGGAGTACATCTTCTGCTCACACTTTCTGCTCAAATTCTCACACTTAATCCTACTTGCAAGTTTTCGAATTTTATGTGCTGCTCATGATCTTTTAGGTACACACCTACAATTCTAAATACTACCAAGTAGAGGGTAGGAGGAGAATGTTGAACAGGTGTGTAAGTTGCGAAATTGACATATGTATATTGGAAAGTAGGTACACGTCATACGTTAGAGCTACAGTAGGAATTGCATAATTCCTACCTCACCCCGCATATAACAGATGCCATAGGTGTACTAACCAGGGACACTTCGTATTGATCGATTTGGCGATAACTGGTTATCCTCCTTCTCCTACGCCTAATACTATCCCGAATTCCCGACTGCAATACCACCTCTCGCAACGTAGTGATCATCCCCGAACAATTTGGGTTTAGGACTGATCAGTGATCACTCTTGTGTACATCAAATCCAATTACAAAAATACACCATAATATTTTCAAGTTTTTAAATGAATATTTAATACCTACCTTTAAAATAATATTTAATGTTACGTACCCACACGCCGCGCGCGTTTCCTGAAAATCAGGCGCGGAGGGCTGTGTTCAGCGTCGAGTAAAAAGTATACATTATGGAGATATAGGCAAATAGGACTATTTAACTACATATTTGTCATCTTCTTTAATAATATTTTATTTAGATTTCTTATATTTTGATATTTTTGAGATATTGGCGAAAAAACAAAATTATTTGTTATTTCCGCCTTTTTTGTCTATATTTATTTTGAATATTTTTGTGTGCTAATAACGCTTCGAATAAGTACATTTTTTCATACATCATTCCGAATCCAATGTGGTATCACACGAGTTTTAGGAGAACTATCTCTACTTTTCACCGTTTTCAGTTTGTCGAGTAGAATTTTGATTGTATAATTGTACATTGTTGTTTTGCGTCTGTGACGTGTGTTGGCAAGTCCCAAATTTCCATCTTTAACGTATGTATTTAAGAATTACATTTTTAAAGCGCATTAAGCTAAAATGCAAAAATGTAGTAACTGCTCTATTTACAAGAATGGGGCCGTCTCTATTGTACTTACATATTATGTATATTTTTTCTTTGCCAATAATAGGCAAAGTAAAAGTACCTGGCCAATAGGCAAAGTACCTACCCTACACGCTATTGCACGTTTAAGAGCGAAGCCAGGCTACGGTATCTGCTTTCCGTCAGATAGGCCTTCGTTCATTTGCCACTTTTATGTTAGAACGGTTATTATGTCAAAACGGTAAATTATTTAAGTTTGTCCATATATCGTGCTGCCATCATCCTGTTTTAATTTAAAGACCACTTATACTTCTTATAGTGTGACATGGTGTTACTTACTTATGGGATACTTACCTATGTACTTACTGACTACGAAGTGTGCTGATGGATGCTCCCGGTACTGTCCCCTCGCTGGTTCCCCCGCTGCTGCTGGCTGGACCCGCAACTCATAGATATATTTGTCTTTTAAACAGACAGCGATTTTTCAGTGTTTCGCCATTCAACGGGTTTTTTTTCCCGGCGGGAAAAAAATTCCAGTAGTTACCACTGGTAACAGCTTGGTGGTAACTAGTGGGAATAACCCTATTCGTCCTTGCTAAAAAACACAATATATCTATTTGTATTTTGTTTCATTCTCATTTGAGATATTCCTGTGTTAAATGAGAATGCATGCATACCCATTAGTTCCTCACCATTATCCAGAGATATTAAAATACCTACTAGGTATGTTGTTGGCTGGTTCAATTTATCTGCTTTGGCTATATTTTTTTTTTAATATTACGTAGACGGTATTTTAATTTAATGATTCAAAACAGTATTTTTAATTTTTAGGGTTCCGTACCTCAAAAGGTAATAACGGAACCCTTATAGGATCACTCGTGCGTCTGGCTGTCCGTCTGTCACAGCCTATTTTCTCCAAAACTACTATACCAATTAAGTTGAAATGGGGTACCTACACATATGTAAGTCTGTGACCCAAAGACGGATACATGTAACGTAAATAAATGACATTTTTAAACAAAACCTCCCCCCCCCGCACTTATGGGGGGTAAGTGGGACAATTAAAAAACAAACTTTGTGAAGCTCATTGTGAGAATCTCAAATATTTTTTTTATATAATTTTAAGATAAATAATTTAGAAGTAATTTAAGAAAATAGGCAATAAATTACCATTCTCCCCCCTTTATCTCCAAAACTACCAAGTCTAAAATTTTGATAAAAATACACAAAATAGTTCTTTACCTGTAGATGACAGGAAAACCTATAAGAAATGTGCAGTCAAGAGTGAGTCGGACTTAATTACATAGTTTTTGATCCGACCCCTACGGGTTTTTTGTAGACATTTCACTCACGTCTCATAAAAAAATACATTGTTAAAAATTGTGTAATGTACGGAACCCTTTGAACGCGAGTCCGAGAGAGACGTCACGGTCAACTCACCTACTTTTTATATTTCTATCCGATCTATTAAATAGAACTTGTGTTAAAAATAACTGCTATATAGAGTCTGTGCGGAAAGAGAAGAGTCGTGAAATGTAAGGGAAGGGGAGCCCATACATTCTACGGCTCTTCTCTTTCCGCAACAGACCCTATCTATGTTTTTCTAATGATCATCTGGTGCTTTATTTTATGCATGGTGTGAAATAAATTATTTTAAATACATTCGAATAGCCTATTGGGAAAATTATTTTACTGATAGTGGCTGTCATTACATTTGCAAATATCTTAAACCAAAATTAATCATTACATAATATTGGGCGTGAAAATGGAAATGGAAAACTGAGTTGTATTAGTTACATTTATGATTCAATCGAATAGGTACTTGAGACTATCAAAAATTTCAGCAATAGTAAAGTGTATAGATAAGGTTCCAAAAGACTAAAGAAAGAAGAAGATTAAATGTGGTTGGACCAAGAAGAAATGCAATATAATAGGTATTACCATAGAGAAATAAGTACTTATTGTTTCCTCTATGGTATTACTTTTCTATACTCTCGTAATTATTTTTACCGTGTCGTGTTAAAGTACCTAATGAATACCACAGCCTAAAAATTAAAAATATTGGTTCAATAGGGTATTTTCCTACTAGTCAAATCAGTTACTTTTTTAGAACTGTCAAAACGATTTGCTAATATGGAATATATATGAAAAATTACATCGTGACGTCACGGTCAACTCACCTACTTTTTATATTTCTATCCGATTTATTAAATAAACTTGTGTTTAAAAATAACTCCTATCTGTGTTTTTCTAATAATTATCTGGTGCTTTATTTCATGCATGGTGGAAAATAATTTATTTTAAATACAGTATAATACCCTATTTAGGGTCGAGAAACAGTGTTTTATTTATATCTATGGAATAACTTCATTTTTCTACTCGTCGACTATAATTCTTGAATTAAGATTTCTTATACCAAACTGCAATTGGGGATTTTTAATGTGTTGGCTCCCAACTCAACTATAATATTCATTTCGATACAGTTTAGTCAACTATAATGAAATCGATCCATCACAGCTCGCCGCGGCCCGCGATCAAGAGGACGAAACAAAACCATAGCTCAAATTAATTATTTATTTTAGGTTATATAGTAGAAACAATTGGTTCATAAGTCAGAAACCCGCATGTGACACCCTTAATATAGCAACATCCATTGACTACGAAAACCACTTAGCGTTGCTTGTTAGTCTCCATTGGCTACGGTGGCCAAAATCAAGAAAAAACAGTCTAAAAATTGAATTTAGCGAGCAGCAAGTACCAGGGCCTCATGAGTTACGAGAAGGTGTCGTTGACCAACCCGCCGTGGGGCGCGGGGCGCGGCAGCCGGATCGCGTACCAGTATGAAGGACATGAAGGTATCGCGGCTGTTCGCGTATCTTAGCTGTATACTTTTGGTTTTTTTATCTAAATGATTCTACTAATTTAGTATTATTTTTGTTGACGCGTAGAAAAAGTATTGTATACAATAGTGATATAATCAAGCTTTTCAATCTCGTACCTTACTTAGACAACTCAGCAAGCTTCGTTGTCTAAACACGGTACTCGACTGAAAAGCTCTCTATTATATCACGATTGTATAAAATACTATTTTAACACACCTAATATTAACTTAATTTGGAACAAAGAATGTAATAAAATCTTGATAGTCGATTTTTACCTACTTAAGTACTTCCAGCTTACTTCTAATAGCCATATCGTTTTGAAACTTTGCAAGTATACTTATGATAATACGCAATAATTTGTTACCAAGTTAAATTGGCAACAATTAAGTGTGTTTTTGAAACGTAATTGAAATATATTCGTTATAATGTAATTATTCGTTGTAAATCTATTTAGGACACAGATACTATAAATGAGTAATTGACTCCACAAATTTGCTGAGATGCCAGTTTCAAATCATTGGTTATAATTATTATAATACCAAGCTTTATTTAAAATTCAAGTAACGAGTGGTAAGCCGCCAGTTTTTATAGATAAACAACAGAACGAGCGGTCGCGTAGAGGTGGCGGCGGCGGTGAAATCAAACCTCTCTATGTAAGTGGGTTGGTGAAAGAATTTCTCCGCCGCGCTGCGCCGTGCGCCGCCGCCGGTACCATCAGCACGACACGCTGGCCTACACACACTGTTACTCATTCAAATATGTACGAAGGTTGCTAACAGCCAAATAGGCGATTTTAATTTTGCAGTAACGAATAGTAATTATTACGTGGAACTATGTTCGTAATACACGGTATTGATGTATTATTATTAACTATCAAAAAATTGTCTAAATGAACACTCATCCACAGGTTTAATTTTACCTTGGCGTATTTTGAGTAATGTTAATAATAATTCCGGAATGAACTTAATAAATTTATCGCCGGAATCGGTTGCAATCAATATTAAATCGGCGTTTAAGACGAAACGGGAGCTGAGCTAAAAGTCAATTTTGAGATTTCAAGCTGAATATACCCGTCGCTCTGACGGGGCGTGAGAGACTGTATTTGTGTGTGTAATGCACGCACACAGATGCGTACGCTTGCACCCGCGCGCGCCTCACTCATTGCCGACAATTTGCAATGTTATTTTTCGTGCGTTACTGCCACGAGGCGTTCACTTATTACTTACTGTGTTGCGATTGAATTTTTTGACCCGGCTTACGTTTACGGAACTCGATAATCTTTCTACTACTGTGACTTGGCTTTGTTTACTTGACTTTGCTGATCAGCTTATTGTTTTGGACTCCGTGAGTTGTGGTTACCTATTGGACCGCACGCAATTCATCTACCTTTATTCAAGTAATTAAGCGTAATTAGCCGAAACCTTTATAAGAGTGTAATTCATAAGAAGTACATAAGATATAATTTATGTACTGGTTTGCTGTTAGCTTTTAATTGTATCACTTTACATATATGTTACTCAAATAACTAACACGGTTACACTGTTGTAAGAACATTATTTTTCAGGTAGGCCTTATTATACCTACTATAGGCCTTATTACCTCCTAGTACCTTAGTAGTAGTAGTACTACTACGGAAATTGATTCAAAGACTCAAGACTGACTTAAGTGGCAGTAGGGTGTAGGGTTTTTTCTAGGCTTAATGAGTTCGCTGAAGCTTATTTTTTATACTTAGCGCACAGAACCACTAGTTTAACAGTATCAGCTCTAACCACATGTCACCATTTTGTCCTTTACGTAACAAACTCAGGGGCCCAGAATATCCGATGTACCTATCAAATCAAGGTTCTGTACCAAATAAGGCCCGGTTATTATAGTTCGTTATTTTTTAGCATTAGAAAGAAGGTAAACAATCATGACGTGTCTTTTTATTAATAATTATTGAAAAACGCTTTCAAAAATTAGTTTATATTACTTATGAAAGCAAAAGAATATAAAAAAGTATATGATTAATACATACATACATACATACATACAATCACGCCTATTTCTCGGAGGGGTAGGCAGAGACCACGGATTTCCACTTGCTACGATCCTGACATACCACTTTCGCTTCCTTCACATTCATAACATTCCTCATACACGCTCGCCGGTTTAGGGTTCTCTTGCTCATTAATATGATTAATATGATTTATAATTCTAACATATTTGCTATGACTTATTTTTCAATGGTAATTTTTAATAAGACATGTCAAAATCTGTTACCTTAATGCAAAAAAACGAACTTTAAGCGTGCTAACTTTCAAAATTTCATTTTTTATAAGATAGTATAAGTAGATGGGCAAAAATTTTGCGTCCATGTCCACCAGTGAGTAAGTGATTGAGATACCTAAACATTTAACTTTATAATGTAAAATGATATAATTTACTAACCTACTCGTTTAATTTCAGGTAGGTTGAATAAGGAACCAAGTAACCATGGGGAGGAGCAGTATTTACTAACATTTTCTTTTTGGGTCTTCAGAGTGTATCGTTTCCTTTTTTTTGCACTTAAATATATATTCTCTGTGTAAACCCTTACGTCTTTCAATGACAAAGGCAAGATCAGCAAATGTACAATTTGTATGATCGTGCCTGATATTTGAGATCACAGAAAATAAATATTTTAAATCCACTATTCTGCGACCTTCTAAAATTTTGTTTTATCATGATTCATGATCAAAAAGCTCGGATTCAATAGTCATATCAAACGTCGATTATGCAGTTGATGATGAGCTTGCATTTTCTACCATTGGTGCTGCAAATGCATCAACCGGTGGCGATAAACTTTGCCCTTTTGTAAAACAAATTACTATTGTGATTGTGTCCAGCAAAAGGCCAAAATTCGGTTTACTTTCCTGTTTAAAATATTACTAATTTATTTATATTTCAGATTAGGTACATAGGTAACTGTCTGAATGTTACAATGCCAGCTGGCAAATTCTATCACATTTGTTTGTTTGGTAGTCATGGTAACATTCACTTACATTGATATCCTTATTAAGATCTGTATCTTATTATCCAGACCTTAAAATATTGCCACCGTTGCCCTTTAAAAAAATACTGTTTAAATAATTGGCTACTCAAACAATGCTTCTATAGTATAAATAATGACTACACAAAAATGGGTAGTATTGTATATAATGCACGAAATAAGGCCCGATTCTTAAGCGGGTTTAAATTTTGAGGCCATGTCCGCTAATACTATAGACAAAATATCAAGTTTAATAAACACAAAAAAAAAACATTGATGGGCCTTATTTTATAACTTAGGCCTTACTTTGTAATTTAAAGTAGAGTTAGGCCAAGAAAAATCTATAGCGATTTTGATAGAACACGCAGTGCAAGTATTATTTCAAACGTCGCTTCTATGAAATTATGACATATAAAACACTTGCACTGCGTGTGCTATCAAAATTGCTGTAGACTTTTCTTGGTCTGACTCTAAAATATTCTTTATTACACCACAAACATAAAAACAAATTTAAAAAAAACCGGCGAAGTGCAAGTCGGACTCGCACACGAAGGGTTCCGTACCATTATTTATAAAAACGGTCACCCATCCAAGTACTGACCCCGCCCGACGTTGCTTAACTTCGGTCAAAAATCACGTTTGTTGTATGGGAGGCCCCACTAAAATTTTTATTTTATCCTGTTTTTAGTATTTGTTGTTATAGCGACAACAGAAATAAATCATCTGTGAAAATTTCAACTGTCTAGCTATCACGGTTCGTGAGATACAGAGATACAGACGGACGGAAGGACAGCGGAATCTTAGTAATAGGGTCCCGTGTTTTACCCTTTGGGTACGGAACCCTAAAACCGATTTACAATGTAGATAAAGGTAGCAACAGGCGGTCTTATCGCTGTTAGTTCTTATTCTTCGTTTGTTTAGCATTAGAGTGAAGGTGACGTGTCTTTTTTAAGCATGCAATCGTATAATTATTTATTAGCTTTTTTTGTAATAGTTATGTACTTAGTGGTTAATATTAGTATTTACTATTTTTTTTTTCAATAATGCTTAAAAACGGAAGTATAGACATGACAACCAAATATTAACGCCATTGTAGGGCAGGATATACAGAACATGAATCATTTGTACTGTCACGCTCCGTGATTGTTGAGCCATTTAGGGTTCTAGCTAAATTGGACATTGCATAGAGCACGAGTAAGTATGGAACAACCAATTCAGCTAGGACCCTAAATTGCTCGACAATTACGAAGCGTGCCTGTAGGTACCTAAAAATTTTGTTAACCCATTTTAACCATGCAATAAAATATTTTTGATTTTGATTTCTAATTTGAAATATTAGAATCAAAAAGTTCATAATAGATTGTATATCATAACTACAAAAATGTGTTCCCTACTCTCAACCCAAAACCCCTTGTATCTTAGGATCTAGATATTTTCACACAAGACGGTTTATCGATAACTTCTTACATCACTAGATTATCGGCATTAAATGTCGACTATTGCCCATCACTTTTCTGGCTGTGTACGTATTTAGAAACTTGACTCCGCCCCTAAAATTAGTGCGATAGGGACAACTGCAGCTGAGGCGAAAAATCCTGCGTAAAAATGACAAAAATCGAGGTTTCGTAGTCCTCTTTTTCCTCCCCCAAAACTTAACCAATCGTAACCAAATTTGGAAATCTAAATGATTATGAAATTATCTGTGTCGGACCGTTTTGCTTTTTTGGCTAATTGATATCAGTTTTGAATACCACGCCTCTCATTGCGGCATAGTCTATTAGGCCATTTTGGCCGTTTTTGAAGGGCTCTAGCGCCTTAAAAAACAAAAATATCAAAAAAAGCAAAACGGTCCGACACAGATATTGACAATATTAATCTGTGTTGAAAAAATCATTGCTCTAGCTTCAAAAACCACGGAGGAAAACGAGGACTACGTTTGTATGGAGGAATGACCACTCCTGTTGGCTCTTAATAATCCTAAGCAAGCAGTCCTAATTGTGGATAATTTGCTGGCGGTACGGCACGCTAGCTAGTGTGCGCGGGCGACACCAGCGCCCCGCCGCTGCCGAGCCGCGTGTGTCGGCTGTTTTCTCTCGTGTGCCCTGCACTTGCGCAGTGATCGCAAAAAACCAATTGCTTGGCAGTATGTGCATTATGACAATTTTCACATCCGACTTTCTTCCGACTCACGGGAACATTACGTGTGTTGTGTGAACTTTTAGTGGAATCTTTCACTTTGTCTGTTTCACACCTTTGTTTGCGACATTGACGTCTTGACCTACTTACGTTAGTAGTGAGCAGAGATGGAAAAGTTTCGTTATAAGCATTTTATTTTAGACGTTTTAGTGGATATAATTTAAAAGGTTGAGGAAATGTTGATAGGACAAAAACATAGATTTAGTTAACGAAAAATCTTCTTTCATTTTACATTAATTTACAATTTACTTAAGATAATTGGAAAACCTCTCGAAAAATATAACAGTGTTTCTTACAACAGTACATTATATATCTACAAAGAAAGTATCGGTGATGCATCACCGTAAGTATTTATTTGAAAAGATTTACAATAAAAAAAATAATTACACAACTAAAGTTACCAATAAATACTTAAGAACTATCAATCACTTAGCTACTAAATAAAAGGTACTTGATAAACATTATGACTCTATTATAAGCTGGGGTGTGACACAGTGATCAAAAAGGTCATTTAACTTGGCTTTGGTAATGTTAAAATGTTTGAGAAATAGACTCGAAACTAATTTTTATTACGGAAATTTAATGGAGAAGTAATTGGGAAACCGGTTCTACATATAAGTATTATAAGATAAAACGGAGTATTCTAATTGGGTGCATTTGATCTTCACTTGATATTTATAGCCATAACTTCACCAAACCATGTGTAGAAATAGGAAATAAATAACTGTGGAGTCATTTGCAGACTCCATGGTCGCCGGCCCGTGAACTACCGGCAAGAGCGAACCTCAACTATTTCATTCGAAATTAATCAAAAGCAACTACCTATAGAAATTAATCACAATTTAAAATAGACGATAATACAGCACTAAATATTTGGTAGAACGAGTAATCATTAAAGTGAGGGAAGAAAATAAGATGATCGTCATGCCATCGTATGAAATTAAACACTACATTTAAAAAATACATAAAGATTTAGTAAGATGTGAAATTCTGAATGAACAAAAATAGGTGCTGTTTTTTCTTTTTACTGTCTTTTATAACAATAAAGTAAAGAGATACTTAACCCTTAAAAGCAAACACCCCTAATGTTATGCAAAATAAGATAAAATCAAATTGTAGTCATATATTGTTAGATAAGATAGCTAATCGATTTTAATTTATTATTGAAAATTGTGCAAATGTGCAGTTTTTAGTTAACACAGTTTTATAGACGAGAAAGCGGGAAAAAGCTAAGTATTGATAATTTTAAGTAAATTTTTAAGGGGGGGGGGGGGGTTGGGCAAGTAATTATGTTATATTCAAATTCAAATACATATTTTATTATAAGTATATTACAAATAGTGTAGGGTAAGTGTAAGTACACACAAATAGGTATAATATTAATAAAAGTTTATATATATATTGTCTACTAAAAATTGTATACTTACCTACATGAATAGAATTTTGCTTTCGTGACTACTAACACTGATTTAGCAGTGAAAAGTGATGTTTTTTTATTTTATAATTTTTCCCCTGAATTAGTAAAAAAATACGTATTATATCTATAATTTCGAGTAAAAAGAAAAAAAAAACATGTATAATAAGAGTATAACTTTGAGAAGCACTAAACGGTCTATGAATAATGACGAGAGTCGATATAATAACTACTTATCGGCTGTCGATCGTCAGGTAAAAGGTACCGTTAGGTTAAAGATGATAAATGTAAGCAAATTATTTGACTTAACATGAGTCGAATGCACTATTGCGCAACATCGTTATTGGAACAATTTTTTTAAATATTTTTTTCCATCCGCTTCCCGGACGCGGCCAGTTCCGGAGCTCGCGTGCGCCAGCGCAATATGAAGGAATCGATCAACTCACGGCGCCGCACAATCAGCGTTTTAAGTAACTAAAACTGCTAGATTTTGTGTTTATTTTTAATTTCATTTTACTATATGAAACATAAAAGTAGATACAAAAAAAAGCTTTGGCGGAAAAATAATGCAATGTAACAGAGGTATTAGAGGTGTAGCAGGTTGAAGTAAATGAAATTTTTCAAAGGTTTTCAGTACCTACGCGCTAGCCTCATGAGATTTGTCCTATTTGTTTATATGAACGATTCATGCACCTAATTTTATACAATTTACTAATTAATATATTCGTTAGAATTGACTATAAATAGGTAATCGGAGTAACAATTCACATTTAAGGCATTATAATTATTTCAATTACATTTTGAAGTCGACTTAACATACGTACAATAATAATAGTACTAATAAAGAGCATCAAAATAATGAAAATAATTGTTACATAGCCAAATTTGAAATTAATAAATCTAGCTAATGAGATGAAATTTAAAGTAATAAGTGAATAAGTATAAAAAATAACCATTCATGAAAATGTAAATTCAATTTTCACTAAAATTAATATAAATAATATTATCTAAGTACACCAAAGTAATTCTGGAGACATATCTTAAAACTAGTTAACATTGCACTTGTCCTTAGGAGGAGTGTAACCTAAAGGGGTTAATATAAAAATAATACAAGACTATCGCTCATAACTAAGTTAGAAGACAATGACATATACATACATTCAATGTTGAAGTACTCGTGAACAATTAATAGCCTAAAAAGTGAGATTCCGCTCAAATTGAGGTACTAGCAGCACACAATAATACGTCCGTCCACAAACAACAATCACTCACACATATCTACGATCTACAAAATGCTTCATTTTGAGCTAGTGCCAGGAATGATCCCGTTAGTCTTTGCTCGGTGATTAGTCTCTCCCAATTCGCTTATGTATTTGCTGGTGTTTGATGAGGTGCGCTTTCTGGCGAAAGGCTTTAGCGCACACATCGCACCTGAAGGGCTTCTCACCTGTGTGAGTTCGTAGGTGCACCTTTATATTCGATTTGTTGAGGAATCCTCTATTACATATACCGCAACGATGAACTGGCTTTTCTTTTCCAAGAAGTCCGCTCAATTCGGCTGCCGTCGCTGAGGGGAAAGCCAAAGAACTACCGTGAATATTTCCTCCATTACTTGATTGTTTCGCCTTTGCTCGACTTCTTTTACTTTTGCTGGAAGGATTAGCAGTTGTTGTGTGAGCGTGAGGATAGCCCAATAGCCGATCCGGACTACAAAGTCCATCGGGTTTCAAACTGAGAGCATAATGAGGTGGGTACCGGCCATTCAAGAGGCCACCTACGCCATCTGTGGTTGATACAGCGTTTCCTGGAGGGGAAGAGGTCGATATTACATCCATACCAAAACTAGTAGAACTGGGTGCTTCTTGTTTCACCGGTGGGCCATTTTGAAGCCTATTTTGAAGCAGAGGCATATAACCATGGGTGAGAAGGGTTTGTAGAGTTGAGCCAGCTTGTCCGTGAGATGAAATCTTGTGAAGGAATTCTTGACTTTTTGAAAATTCCTGACCTGGTTTGCATGGAAAATCTAAGCCGGGATGGTGAGAACTTTGAAGTGACGGCGGTGGAGAGCTTGGTAAAAATTCAGCCAGGTCTTGTGGTACTATTTTATCACTGTGTTGGCTGCATGCTCCTGCTATCCATGCATCGATGTCCATCCAACTGTCTCTTGAATCATTTCTTTCAGGGTCTTCTGGTTGTGAGGGTACTGTTGTGTCAGCTATTGCCGAACCAATTATGGCAGCTATGTCCTCAATTGAGCTAATGTCGTACATGTCTTGTTTGTGGCCGTCATCAAACATTTTTGCAGGTGGCGAGCAAGATGTAGCGCAAGAATCAGGTGCACCGGGAGCAGAATTTTCCGCTGAGAACGGTTTCGTATCAGCATCTAACGGGAAAGGTTTAACATCTTCGAGATCAGGGGGCTCAGTCTCCGCGGCACAAGTTGATGATGAGACAACGTCATGATCAGCACCATATCCACTTTGTGTGGGGTAGTTGTTGTTTTCTTCTGGAAGACGTTGAGCGATGGCGTGGTAATGGTGCCCAGAGATACCATTTATCGAAAGATGACCAGTATAGCCAGTAAAAGGAGGCAACGGTTTTAGTTCTGCCAGCGGAGGTGGAGCTAGTAGAGAATCCAATAATTCATGGCAGGTGGGAGGGGGCGAAGCGGCGTCCAGCTTGGGGTCGAGCCAGCACGCGCCGAGAAGGAGCTCGTCGCCGCCCCCGCTGCCGGCGACCCCCGCGCACTTCATGCCGCGTCTTACCGCGACCCCAGAACCCAGCGAGATCCCGCCACTGCCATACTTAGAAGCCGCCACCCTGACGTGTTATCTGCAACAATTATTCAAAACATATAGTAAACACAATTAAATGTCATGTAAGAAACATTGTTCAAACTGTGTTAGAAAGTTATGACATGTTGCAAAGTCATGAAGTAGGTATGTTATATGTATTTGAGTTATTTAAATAATAATTTGATCAGGATTGTAAATGTAGGTTCTCGGCGCGTACGCAATCAAGATGTAGGCGCGAAATAATCGCTTCCATTTAGCCGCTTCGCTTCAGTAGCTATCGGTGTTGTTGCCGTGGCTGAGGATAGCAATAGCAAAACTACTATATGCAAATACTTTTCTTATTCCTATTATTTAATTCGTAGATTTTATTTAATACGGGAGGGGTTATACTTTTAGGAGTCATCTATGTCCGGTTGACAGTTGCTACATAGTAAGAGATAACGTTTGTATATATTATGTAGAATGTAGATAATAAACAATATTGATAAATAGAGCCAGCAGTACGGTTACCATCAGTTTGTCACTGACATAAACGCCGTCGAGAACGTAATTTACTTTCTATACATCCCGTTTGCACCAATATGCGAGTGCGAGCGAGATGTATAGAAAGTAAATTACGTTCTCGACGGCGTTTATGTCAGTGACAAACTGATGGTAACCGTACAGTTGTAGGGATTAAGAAAACCTTCATAGTTTGGCCACGTCGCTTATTAACCTTTTGGACGCCGATGACCGATATATCCGCACCGCAGGTTCAACGCCAAAGACTGATTAATCGGTCACATACCACAGAACAACATAGACTACGTGCATATGCATAAGATTCAATTTCAGTTTTGACACTTCGGTGACGTGGCGTCCGCGTGACAGCTTTTGTATTTGACACGGCGTCGAAAAGGTTAATGTCGAGATTTAACTACCTAAATTGCCAAATTAGTGGGTTTTTAGCGGTGTACCAATATCCTAATTTTAGCATGTACCTACATATTTAGTAAATAAATAGGTTTAGGCCTTAGGCCTATGGTAATGGTGTGATAACACGGTGGTAGCCGATAGGCGCCATCTTCATTACAGTCACATTCAAGCTGGAATTATACTTGGAACTTTATTTAGAATATCTATTGGGTTTCATTTTTATACGGTAATATGAATAAGTATGTAACTGCAATATTAACTTAAATATTTCCTACTACATGTATTAAGCCTGGCTATCTATGTATGGATTCACTTTTAACCTATATCCACCCGAATTTATACTCTGAAGCTTGCAAATTTTTGAGTATTGTTTCTGATTTGAATATAATTTCGTAAACTAATTTTCAGTTCAGTGACTTAAGAAGCATCTGCGCTTTGTTCAACAACGTGACGTATTCCACCGAGTCCATGGACTTAAGATAACCTTTATTACTACGTACTAAGATCTCAATTAAACGCTTTCAGTGAACGCGGACGAGCGGTTTCGGTAGGTAGGTACCTTGTATCTTATGACGTGCACTATAGATTACGCATCTGACTACCATGACAATACGTATACATTAAAGCAATATGTTCTATGATTGAATTCGAGTACCTACACCGAATACGAGTGCTCGATCATGCACTGTTAGGCACCCATTTTTAAATACCTACCTACTTACATACCAATCTAAACTTAATAAAATCTCTTATACTTTGGTGCTGGGAAGTATAGACGATTGTAAATTTCAAATACTAGGCACAAAATAGGAAGAGGCAGCTTTCTGCTCTAGTAGATAAACATAACTTTATTTATAATACACAAAGGTTGTATGTTTTTTTTTGAAATGCGTGTTTTAAGTCACCTCTTTATTTGACATGGCAAAATATAAACGAATCTACCACCTTCTGACCACCACGCCTTTTAAATTAGAGTGAAAATGTTCATGAAGGTTCTAACGTTACAAATGAATAACGTGATTTGTGGGTTATCCGATATTTCTCCGATCCTAATAAAATAATCTGAAAGAATCTGCTCAAGCGCCTGACTACTAAGGTACCGGCGGGCGGCCCGGCGGCGCGCACTTAGCGTACACGTTAACAATTAACCGAGTTATTCGAGTTAGCTGACCGTGTTCTTTGCAACAATCTACTGCCAATCGTAACGAAATCAGGATGCGGATAATAGAGGTATACTTGTAAATATTCTTATACTTAGGTACATTTTGCACACGAGAATTGTGTGTAAATAAAAGTAATGCCTAGTTGGCGTTGTTGTTGTCATCGTTGAATTCCAATTAACTTATCAATTTATGTTAAAAATTGATCGTACTAAAACCGATGCATTGGCTCTTATTTCGTTATACTTAGGTACTTGTTAATTTTAACAAAATGCTTTTAATCTTACAAATATTGAATATTTGTAATATTTCTGTCGGTGTCCCTACGTTCAACTACGTTGCCACAAGAGTTTATAAATTAATAAAATACTTCCATAAATAATATCAGTCAGTGTTCAAAGATTTCAAATCAAAATGTCAAACTCTATTTAATCTTGTTGAAAAGGAACCAAGTACGGTACAAAACCTACATTTGGACACGCCACCGCCGCCACTACAGACAAAAGCTGAGACCTGCCCCGTATGGGTCTTAGCCTGTTAGCTACTTATTTCTACGGGAGATTATCAAACCATTGGCATGCATCATGCATTACAGCAAAGACATATGTAACTTCGTATAAGATGAATAAAGTCTAAGGAAAAAACGTGCCTCGGAAATCAAGAAAAAGTCATTCTCGAATAGATGGCGCACACACCTTTAGCCTATGCTCGGCTAGATGGCGTGACGACACCGTTTCATATTTAACAATTTTAACACATAGATATCAGTGAATGAACATGGCTCAAGATGATATAAAAATAATAAAATCATTTATCCATATATATACATTTTTTTGATAATTTTATACGTTTTCATTTTGAGTTTTAATCGTGTGTCGATAGATGGCAGTAAATTTACTGTGACTACAAAATTTACTATGACAGGACCCCTCTATACTATCTATTCTCTTTGATTACAGTAAGTAATTAGTTTGCTTGTTTAGTTTCATTTGTCGCACTTAGTCGATTGTATATATTAGACGATTTTTGTGGAAGGAGACTGAATTAATTAACCCAATTACGCCTAGTTTTCCCTCTGGGTTGGAAGTTCACATTTCAGCCGCTTTCGTAATACTTATGGAGTTGCGTTACCTACTAAAGGGGCCCCAGGCATCAGCCAGCCTTGGCAAAAAGCAGGGACGGGACTATGCTAGGAAGATGATGATGGCTATGGACACTTGGACAGGACTGTGGCTCTAAGGAGGACACTGATTTTAAACCAGTTATTATTGTCATTGACTAATGTACGAAAATTCCAAACAAGAGATATCAGGCTAAAAAATACTTCACAATATCCATGGCATCATGCAATTAGTTGACCAATAAAGTAACTGCCGCACGCAATTTGCAATAACGGACCAAAAAAATGCTATTAAAATATAGATTTGTTTCGGCTAAGAGCGCGGCCTTGAGTGATTTTTCGCAAAATAGCCGAGTGTGAATAAAGCCCGATTGCACGGGTCAATGGCCCGTGGCGATGGCGGCCGCTTAACGCAATACATCGTTGTAAAAAATACTGAATTACAAGACTGCGATTGCGTTCCGAACCTCGGAACGAAACGTGACTTGAGCGGTGACAGAAAAACTCGCTTTTGTATGCGCTTTTTGTTGATATTTAATATTTTGACGAAATACAACTTGCAAATACAATACTTATCTAAATTAGACCCTATTGTACCTGTCACCGCTTATGTTTCGTATAGCTTTATATTGGTCAATAGGTATAGTATAATAGGTACTTCGCCTTTACTGTGAGATTAAAGCCCATCAACGTGCACACTAGCGCCACTGCTAAAATAAATAATCGTGATTATTTCAATTTAACGACAGGTATTTAAAAAAAGGGGGCCGTTACGTACTGTATTGTGTATTTAAGTACCTTTTGAATACATCAAACTAGTTTTTATTCTTCGGAGAAGGGTTCTAATAAGCGAAACAATTTTACGATAGTTATTGAATTAAAGAAGGAAGTACGAGAAAATTTTGTTATTTAACAATTGCCTAATAACTGAATGATTTATTCATAAACACAAAGAAAGAAATAAACAAACATAATAAAACTTAAAAACCTATTAACTTGTTGAAAAAATACATTAAGATTAATTTCTACAAGTAATACATTTTCTGACATGTTTTAAATACACCATAATTTTATAAAAGTTTTCAATGCATATTTAATAAATTTAAAATAATATTTAATGTTACGTACTCGCTTTTTCACGCCACGCGCGTTTCCTGAAAATGAGGCGCGGAGGGCTGTGTTCAGCGTTGAATAAAAATTATAAATAATGGAGATACTGTTTTGCAAGTATGTAATGTTTTATTGGAAATATCCTCCTCTTTATAATATTAATTGTGGTTTCTTAAATAGATATGAATACTTTTTGAAATATTGCGGAAATAAAAAATATCTACTATTGCCCCCTTTTTTTGTTTATAACTTTTGATATTTTTTGTGTGCTAATACACGCTTCGAATACATTTTTCTAGACATCATTACGAATCTAATGAGATATCACACGTATTATTAGGAGTAGTATCTCTATTTTTCACCCTTTTCAGTTTCTCGAGTAGACTATATCATATTATTTTACTAGATAGGTATACAAAGCAAGTATTAGGTGGTACATAGTTACTATGTAAATATTTAACAAAAGTGAGCAGTTGACAGAGTTGTTTAAAACTGGACTTTAATATTACAAGTCTTGAATAGGCGAATGCAACTGTTTTATGAGATGCACAACCGCTTCTCTCCATACGAACTTAGTCCCCATTCTCCTTCCTGGATGTTGATATGTATTTATATAAAATATTTTTACACAATGTAATTAATATTGGCCATAGCTCTATGCTTCTTCGTTTGATTACTTAGATTTTTAGGGTTCCGTACCTCAAAAGAAAAAAAATAGAACCCTTATCCTTATAGGATCACTTTTTTGTCCGTTCCTCTGTCTGTCAAGATCCTTCATCTCGGGAACGCGTCCTCGTATCGAGTTGAAATTTAAACCATATATTCATTCAGGTCTAAGGTCCCTTGAAGCTGTGAAAAACTCAAACTTATAAGTTAACGTAAAAAATACGGCCGTTTATGCCGCAAAAAACGTATAGTTTCACACTTTACAGGAAACAAAATTGATAGAGATTTTTCCGTTGACCTAGAACTATGAAATTTGGCAAGTAATATCGACTTTCTTACACTACAAATACAGGGGAAAATCGGAAAATTTGTAATAAATAACGTAAAAAAATTTGTTAAATTTGTATGGAACCCTCGGTGGTCGAGCCCGACTCTCACCTGGTCTGTATTTGATTATAATAAGTGTTATAAGCTTTTTAAAATGTGTAGATAATTTTTTTTGAACCTAACTCTTATAATAATCAATAAATCGATAAAAATTAAAACTAACCCCTTCGTTAGATTCAAGATTAGTCTATAAACTACTAATTTTATAAAAATATTTTCCATAATGTCAATATCTAGAGAGGAAAATGGGGGCTACCTTGTATGGAGAAGCTCCTTTCCTCTTAAGACTTATAATATTTTGAGTCGCGAGTAAAGTATTTTAGTAGCGTGACTCAAAAGCACTAGAGTCTTAAAACAGACATACCTATCAGTTTTGAAAGTTCTGTGTAAATGGGCCCACTGATTAACAGTCCGCCGGACGGAATCGGCCTGTCAGTGAGAACAAAAAGTTGACAGTTCCGAACAACTGACAGGCAGATACCATCCGGCGGACTGTTAATCAGTGGGCCCCTTAAGACTAATGGAAATGGTCCATACTACTGCGTCATTAAATTTATTGCAAAAGTCTTCTCTAAGAATAACTTGAGCTTTTACAGAAGATTCCATTTACAACTTAACCCTTTACCACATGGATTTTTTATTCTCCCCGAATTAAATATATGTAAGTAATAAAACACTATAAATGTAACATAAAAACAATTGTAAAAAAATCTATATTCGACCCAATTAAAAATAATAGTAAATAACATTTTTTTCCAAATTTGGAACTTTATGTATTAGTGGCTAACCGGAGCTCGATTATAAAACTGGTCAAATTTGGAACTGTATGCAATATATGTATGGAAATGTAAGTTTGAAAAAATCACTTACATTTTCAAAAACTATTTATTATTTTTATACTTATTTTTGGTAAGGTTTAGGCTATGGTAGCCATTTACCACCATACGGAACGTATGCTTGTTTGTCATTGACGTAGTAAAATAATTTGATCGTTATTGGTTAATATCTGTATCTACCAGCTGTCACCGGTTATATACAGATTTTTAACAATGCGGCTAACGTACCTAACTTAGCAAAAATAAAATAAAGAAGTAGCTTGCCTGAGTGCATAAGGTTCCATATTTGTCAAACTGATAATTAAATCACTAATGCATAATGTTCCATATTAGTCCAATCCTTCTAGCTTGTAACGCATAGTGTTCCATTTCAGGAACAAACTTTCACGACATCATACATAGTAATTTGAATATAAATGCTTACATGTTTTACCGTAAAATTTCGCGGCATCTATTTTTCTAATACTCAACGCTGGAAATTTATTTATTGCACTAAATATAACAACGAAAAGCTAATTACAAAGTAGTCAATCACACTTGCAAGTAAAATTGCCGCACGTCGGTGGAAATGATAACGTCATATGGACCGCAAACTAGTTAGAAGCTTTATCGAGTACAGAAAACGTTCAATAGTATTCATAGTTTCTACCTCTTTCAAGTTCAGTAAAACAATATCATTACGTTCCAAATTTGGACCCATATGCGGTAAAGGGTTAATGAGTAGAGCCTAAAACTGATCGCAGTCCTTCAGATAAGGACTCTAGGACTGGATACTGTATCAACACTAGCAGTAGTGGACAATACTGGATGGCAAAGTGCGTGTCGAATCATGCCTAATGTATCTGGGAGTAATAACAAAAAGAGCTATGTGTTCACGACCCTTACACCCTTTTGTTACAAAAAAGGTTAGTATATCGACTACAGCACGAAAGAGTAAAAGAGATGAGGAAGAATTGGAGCTAGAAAACAAATCGCGATGAAATAAATGCGACGATTTAGCCAGCAATGGCTATTTATAATGAATGTTGTGCATTAAATCGCGCCTGTGCCTAATATAAATGTTAAATTCTAATTGCGACTACATTTTAAGCGCCACATTAAAACATCATTTATCAAAGATATTGAAATTGACATTTAAATGAGGTTAGGAAAGCTTGTCTAAAATTCTAAATCATTAGTTCACCCTTGAGGTAGGTTTCAAAGTAGGCTGACTATGTAGGTATTAAAACAGAAGCAGAGAACGCTCTATTGTTGTGAATCAACACCGTGAAAATCGAAAACCAGATTACTTTTCATAGAACTTCCGAATCAATAGTAAAAGGTCAAGGTTGGTATTCGGTTGCGGCGCTGCGGCCGCTTGCTGCCTATCGCTTTTGAAGTACGCTTTACGCTACTGACACACTTCCGTGTGTGTACCGTTAGCCGGCCCTGTTTTTCTTATACCCTTCTCTTTCACTCTCGTTTAGATTATATCTACCTTCTCGCTTAATGTGCGACAAATTTTCGATGCGGGCATAGCGTGTGGGCTGGCCTCAAAATTAATAATGTGATACGATTATTTGTGAATTTTAGTGGAAATTTAAGTGGCTATCAATAATCGGAAAGCTAAGCGAATAAGAGTGCTTAAAATGGTCTATACTCCAGCGTAGGTTTGATATCTCTTAAATAAACATTCTATTAAACTGTAAATCACGCTTAAATTTTATTACGAAACTATTTTTTTAATTTAGCAAATCAGTGATTACTTTTCGGCGCTCTGTATGTAGAACAATTACCTACCCCCTTATTCATAAAACTTTACGGGCCGATTTAGTTAAATTATGTTTTATCCGTATCATTTTGACTTAGACAAACTGACTTAGACAAGGACAAACGATTATTAGCTAATTTGAGGTTTGTAGCGCGTTTATGAATAAGGGGGTGGGGGTTAGACTGTGGCGAATAGTTTTGGCGCGTTGTTTTATCCGCTACTATAGATGCTGGCCTTTATCTTTTATATTTTATTATAAATAATATCTTGTAGAATTAAAATTATATGTACTTATTATAATGTTTATGAAACGTTCTCAAGAATTCAAAAACTGGCATGCCACACTCGGTGGTAGGTCACCGTTAAGGGGTCCACTGATTACCAGTATCAGTCTGTCAGTTAAACGCAAAATTTGACAGCCCCGAACGTCCGGCGAACTGGTAATCTGTGGTGGGTTCCATTAGGTTATCCTTGATGTAGGCTACTAAAAAACCGGACAAGTGCGAGTCTAACTCGCACACAGAGGGTTCCGTACTTTTTAGTATTTGTTGCTATAGCGGCAACAGAAATACATCATCTGTGAAAATTTCAACTGTCTAGCTATCACAGTCCATGAGATACAGCCTGGTGACAGACAGACGGACTGTGGAGTCTTAGGAAAGGGTCCCGTTTATACCCTTTAGGTACGGAACCCTAAAAATGATAGACTCAAAAAACGGTTGTATTAGGTATTAGTTCGAGGGTCGAACACATTATCGATTTAAATACTAGCGGATGAATAATACGAAAACCAAAACTGTTGTAATAAGTACTATTACCAGTAGTTTTTAGCTACTGGCATGAATAATACTGTATGTTGGAAACCTATGTGTAAGGTGTGGAACTGAGGATATGTATTGCCTAGAACTTGCGAACGAATGAAATTTACTTACTCGTGAGAGCTTTCCTTTTAACTTGAAAGGAAGGTAGGTACATTGTTATAGGTAGGTAGTAGTGCCGTTTATCTCATTCCTACATTTCCTACTCGGAAACCATTTACAACCATTTAACTGGCAGGACACAGGCACAATACATACACCCTTGACTAACCTTGTTTTTCGTAAATAACTCGTAATAACTCGTTTTGTCGCCTAAATGGTGTTTAGTTTTAAGTTTATAAAATACATATGTATGTTAGTCTGTAAGGTATTTTTAATATGGGCCTTGTTGCTTGATTTAAATTTCTAAATAAATAAATAAATAATACATATATAATATGCAGTTTATAGCTTAGGTACCGCTTTGGCCCGCTACTTCGTCTGCGTGGAATTAGTAATTTGAGTAGCTTATTTTTTATCCAATCTGCTTTTTATTGGTTCCTCATACAGACTGCCTTATTTGAGAGACAGATATACTTAATATCTAGATAAAGTGTAATGGCAATCATTCAATTTGAGCAAATGCATACATCAATTATTGGGCAATACATCAATTATCTCACTTCCACCCCGATTTTCACCCTCTTTAAGGGATGATTTCCGGGATAAAAACTGTCCTATGTCCTTCCCCGGGACTCTATACCAACTATCTCTAGGTATACCAAATTTCAACTATATCAGTTCAGCGGTTAAAGCGTGAGAGGTAACAGACAGACAGACACACTTTCGCATTTATAATATTATGTAGTAATATAGTATACAGGGTGGAACATTTCTAGGGACTGAGCTGAAAGGATAGTGTTATCTAAGTGATCTACAATCGAGTTTTTATAATCGTAAAACTGGATTAAAAAGTAAAACAAAATCATTAAAATGAAGTATTTTTATATCAGTGATAACCCTACAAAGTTATTTACATTTTAAATTGACTCATGCCATTCAATAGGATCTATTTGCTAGGGTTGAAACACACTGATTTGTGCACTAATGGTTTAACAAACCATATTTCAAAAACGGTTAGAAATATTAACGTGATTAATAAGTTAAAAATAATAGTAGATTGTACAACAAGGGCATAAAGTGACCCATTTTTACCCGAGGCAATTTTATTCTTCTTCGCTTCGCTCAGACCAAAATAGTAGAGGAGGGTAAAAATGGACATTTATGCCCTTGTGGTACACTCTGCTTTTCACTTCGATTGCGAGGAAAATAATTATATTTTTCACGGCAATTTACACCACGAAATTGTCGTAAAGCGAAAGAACATAATACATAACCAATTCCCGCCAACTAACTTTTTAATTTTTTTTTATATTTTTTAAATTGTGAAATTAAATTTTGAAATTGTTTCTGCCAAGTCAAACATTTCGGAGCATTTATGAACGATATTCGACTCCTATTTTATGTGATCTACTAAATTTAATGACAGAAAATATGGATTTCTAATAAATTGTAGCAAAAATAAAATAATATAACAAGTTTTGTCATCTACACAATTTTATTGCTCAGTAAAATTGTGCAATATGTTTTAACTGTTTGGCTGTTGAGACCGATTACCTTAGTCTTAGAAGAAAACTTTACTTTTATGCTCTAGAGCATAAAATGCGATTTTATGTCGTCTACGCACGACATAAAGGTGCACTTTTTGAGCATGAGAAGTGAAAAGTACGTAGCCTAAACAATTCCCCATTTTCATAAAAGTCCTTCGTTCTGTTCCACCCGATATATTAACCTTATGATTATTAGCTAATTGAGGTTTGTAGCGCGTTTAAGAAATTTAGGGGGATAGTATATACAACGAGTCCCAAAATTCAACGATAAGCTGGCACCAGAAGATGGACCTGCCCATGACTACTCCAGGAAAAATAATAAAAATAATTGAAAAATTGTAGACATGGTCGTTAAAAATACCACTAGGGGTGTCGACTTTCATTTTTTTTGTAATTCCATAATAAATTGAGATATTTTTTTTTCTTTTTTTCCTCGAGTAGTCATGAGCAGGTCCATCTTCTTCTGGTGCCAGCTTATCGTTGAATTTTGGGACACGTGGTATGTATAGTAAATATAGTATACTAGCGACCCGCCCCGGCTTCGCACGGGTTAACAAACTTCCTCAAGAATCACTCTACTGATAGGTGAAAACCGCATGAAAATTCGTTCAGTAGTTTTTGAGTTTATCGCGAACAAACATACAACCACACAAACAAACAGACGCGGCGGCGGTTGTTTTATAAGGTTGATATATTTAGTAATATAGTATGGATTATTTCGGAACCTATTACCGCAAAAAAATTGAGTGGCCTAACCTAACGTAACAAACCCCGGTAAAAGCAAAAGCGTAAAGAAACATCCCCACTCAAACAAACAATATTTATTTTCATGTAAACTATTTTCATTCAAGATTGTACCTATTTTAGGACTTTTGTGGCAATATTCCGTCAAGTAACTCATGGACGAAAGACGCACTGGACGAAGTTATATGAATTCCTAGTTGACTTCGTAACCCTAAAAAATACGAAAATAGGTACGTGTTCCTGTCGTGTAAGTTGTTCGTGTTGGTAAATATTTAACCGAACCTTTATCGTCATTTGATTGATCGAAAATAGGTTAATTTTGATCCTATTAATAATTAATTGACAATAACTTGAACAAAGAAGCATGAATTTGAGCTTTTGCGTCTCAGACTCAGACGGACGTAAGGCTCGTGACCCAACGCTTCAGAAACATTTATAAAGAGTATTTTATTAACAATCACTACAGCACTGTGGCCATCGATGGGTCTTTAGATATAATATTTATTTATGAGTATACGTTAATAGTATGGACGATGGTACTTTATGTAAATTACCAAAATACTATGTAGGTACATATTATATTTCTCAATAATCCTGAAGATTGAGTTTGCGAAAAATAAAATGTTACTACTTACTAATATATATTAAACAACATACTAAAAGTACCGGAGGGTGGGGGTGAAGCTAAAGGGTAGGGGGGTTTAAAGGTCCCTTAATATTGTTTTTCGTAAATAACTCGTAAACGGTATTATCTATGACACACCGTCATAACTTATAAATGTAACTTTAGAATTTTCATCGTTTTTACCGAGTCTGCTTTTTCCAAAGAGCCTTTTATTTTTATTTAAGTACATAACAATATGCGCAACATTTCTTTGCAAGGTAGGTAAGTAGTGCATCGAGAACTTTGGTCTAGGAGTCAACATGAAATGCATACCTATACTACACAAATAATAAATAGTATTTTTCTAACAGCATTGGTACGGTGACACCTGTCATCTCCATACAAAGTAAGTAGGAGTCACCGTATCTATCCTGTTTGAAAAATTTACAAACTCTTGGTCCTAAAAATAATTTTCTTCGATTTGTTACTTGGGATTGCACCTAAGGAAAGACTATTGATCAATTTGATTATTAATGAATTATGAATTTTATTATCATAATATCGGTTCCGCATTAAATATTAAGCTTTTTATGGTGTTTCCGAATTTGTAGTTTCAGCTAAACAGTCTTTTACATAAAATTTAAGAGTTACCTATTTAAGGGTTACCTACTTAAATTTAAATACATCGAATTGTACCTTTGTATGTAAGTATGCAAACACTTTATTGTACATAAGACAGATTACAAACATAATTAATTATATACTATGTACAAAGGCGAACTTATCCCTATAAGGGATCTCTTCCAGCCACCATTAATGTGTTATCTCCGATTCCCGACAATACAACCTGCATTAGGTACAGGTACTGTTTAAAGTGTTTAAGCATTTGTGGCGGCGAGCCTCCAAGTACCTTCACGGAGGGTGACGTAAAACAATTAGGCGACGACCTGCGCTAACACAAAGCGGCGGCACGTTTGAGGATCCTCTCATCCTAATTGCCTAATATGAAGTATTTGCCCGACGGTTTGTCAAGGCTCGGTAACGGCGCGTACCGTTACGGGCCTACAACGGGTTTTTGGGAGTGGACCAGTGGACGCTGTCTGTCCGAGCACAAGGCTTGTTGCCTACAGCATAGCGCTGCCTACGATGGTATTATTCTGTTACTTCAAAATTCAGAGTCAGTATATAGGTATTAATTTGATTGCGCTACCGATAAGGCCTTTAACCACAACCCTGGCATACCTATAGAAAATAGCTATATTGAGATAAAAAATTCAACAACTTTATTAGAAATAATAACATAGATTTAACCCCCCGACCACCGTTGTTACGTAGTAGGTATAGGCACGTGCCTACACCTACCTAGTGCCTAAGCCCACGTGGGTTTCATTTAATTTTAAGCTTTGACGAAGTAGGGATTTATAGAAACCGAAAATTATGAAAATTATTGATGCAAATTTGTTTTGACAATGATTCCATAATTGGAGGTTAATCTTTAGTTTCAATTATAGGTATCAAGTTTCGGCATTGTTTGATTTGTTTGTTTCATGTGTTGTTGAGTAGAAACTAGGGCTTCCAAATACCGGACTTCTCACAATACCGGTATTAATACCGAAACTGTCTTCATCAATACCGGGATCCCGGGATCCCGGTATTGAATATGAATTGCTTTAAAAAAATATAGTTTTATTAAAAAGGGGAATTAAAAAGGGTTACTGTAACACCAGATATGTCCTAAAAGCTTTTAGAACAATAAACAATCAATGTCGCCATCTGCATTAATTTTATTTCACACTCCAGGTTGGCAATAATTTTATTCAACTGGTTGACTTCACCAGTCACATTTTTAGTCCAACAACCCACCAGCCGACTTTTTCTAATTTCCGCCTAAATTAGTTTGCCATACTACAGTTCCTTGTTCCTTGCTCTTTTCTTTAAAATTTTTGATAAAATTTTAAGTACTAACTATATTAATCTCACTGTCAGGATTCATCCACCACTAATCATCAAATATTTATCTGACGTTCAGGCAACGATCTTATTTCAATAATAAAATAAGGGCTAGATGCAAGTTAGATGCGTCTGACGTGTAGTAAAAGCTTCTTAATACAGCCGAATATGACCATTCTAATGGATATAAACGGTTTATACTGCAAATTTTCCTTGTTTTTAAAAATACCGGGATCCCGGTATTGCATTTAAAAATACCGGTATTGAAAAATACGTTTAAAAAGACGGGATCCCGGTATTTCGGGATCCCTGGATCCCGGTATTGGAAGCCCTAGTAGAAACCTAATCAACTGTATAGTAACTTTAACGTTTAAAACCGACAGTTTAAGATAATCACTTATAATTCAGCCTATATACGTCCCGCTGATGGGCACAGGCCTCCTCTCATGCGCGAGAGGGCTTGGGCTATAGTCCCCACGCTAGCCCAATGCGGATTGGGGACTTCACGTACACATTTGAATTTCTTCGCAGATGTATGCAGGTTTCCTCACGATGTTTTCCTTCACCGAATAATCACTTAGTTTAGTTTATTTTATTAAACATACAAGCTGAGGGACCTAGGCTTAGAAGGTAGGTTTTAGGGATTTTTATTTTTTAGTTAGGTTTAGTTTTAGTTGTTTTATTTTATAAGTAGCCAATAATTTCTCCTTTAATTTTTTTGTATGTACCGTAAAATGGGGTGAGTAAGCGCAAAACTGACATTCAAACCTCGATAGCATTTTATTTTTAAATATGCAAACTGAATGGTGTATATATAAAGTGTTCCGAACGTTTGTATTTTAGTCTTTATTTTATTTTGGCTAGTTCCATTTCATAACTTTGACGATAAACAGGAAAACCCACCTCACCCCGTAGTCCTTCGTATTTGGGGTGAGTTGGGTTTTCATACAAAGGTGATTTTGGAAGATTGTTGAATCGTTTTTATTTTATTATGAGTATTAGGTACTATAGCTCCATTTTAAATTGGAATACATTATTTTCGTAGCAGTAGCCTTAAAAACCCATCTCATCCCCCTTTCAACCCTTCTCTCCCCATTCATAACCCAACTCTCCCCGCGAACCCTACTCACCCCATTTTACGGTATATAATTCTACGTCTACTGTTATTGTTATCAATAAATATTTGAAACAATGAGCATACATAATACCTAATTGTATAATATATTATAATTGGAACAAGTGCGTGGGGCATCAAGACGCACAGCCGGTGGGTAACCCAGTCCCGAGCAGAGATAGTTCTAACATCCTTCCGAGTAGAACCAGCGGGCCGTTTCCCGCGGTCAACGGCCTGTATTCATTCTGGGATTGCCTGGGGAAGGACTGTTTACACCGCATTTACAGTTATCGCTCCCGGAGAGGTCGTCGCCCACGTGGCGTGGCCGGGAACGACCCACTGCGCGCATTTGGCCTTGAGGATTCTCCGCTCCGAACGTACCGTTTTGTATTCTTGGGATACTCCTTATCTTACGTTTTATTACCTATCTAGGCAATTCTAATTATTTTATCTTACGTTTTCGCTTCACCCTGTTTGTTTTTATGTGTGCTTTTTAGTTTTTTTGTATAAAACTTGCCAATGCCTAAAACACAATATAGGAAAATGTGTCTGTACAAAAGTTACGTCTGTAAGAAAACTAAGTAATTAAAATAACTTGGTTAATTTTGATATTTAATATACAATATCTTTAAAAATCGTAAGGAAATCACTCAACATTTGCATCAATATACTTTGCCACTGTATACAGTAGATTGTAGAGGATAAAATGCAACTATATGCTTATGCTATATGTCTTTGAAAAATAAAGAATGCCTTTCCGATTGGTGTAGTAAAATATATAAAAATAGTAAAAATACGTTAGAAAATTACGTGATATAAAATATTAGAGGGCTTAACTAAATTAAATATTCAAATATCAGACGTCTTACTACACGAATCAATACACCCTACCTACTCAAAAAATTACCAAAAAACCGGACAAGTGCGAGTCGGACTCGCCCACCCAGGGTTCCGTACTTTTTAGTATTTGTTGTTTTAGCGGCAACAGAAACACATCATCTATGAAAATTTCAACTGTCTATCACGGTTCACGAGATACAGCCCGGTGACAGACAGACAGTGGAGTCTTAGTAATAGGGTCCTGTTTTTACCCTTTGGGTACGGAACCCTAAACAAAGATAAATGTAACACAAACAGTGATAATTGTGTTTTTGGGGGTTGCATATTTTGGTGCGGTTTTCTGTAATAACCCGAAAGGTGTGTTATTTTAGCAAATGGTACAAATCTGCTCTGCATGGGACCGTAGCTACGATGATTATCGTTTATCGACAAACGCCAATAGAAAAGTAAAAATCGGGATAACTGACATTAAAACCTTCCTTTACTACTGTAAAATATTGGCTGTTCAAAACAAACTTAATGCAGGCACGCTTAAGTACCAAACATAAGTTTCGATTGCCATTTACGACAGAACACTGATTAAACTTTCACGATATTTACTCATTATTATTCACAACGACGGGCCTTAATCGCGTAAAATTAAGTTTTAAATTTACCTCCGACGTTTCGACGTTGTTTCCTTGGTCGGAGAAGACTACGCGAACAACGCCGTCCTCGAAACGTCGGAGGTAAATTTAAAACTTAATTTTACGTAATTAAGACCCGTCGTGTCGTGAATAATAATTTTCGATAAAAGTTTGTCACTTTTTTATTAGAGAATTAGTTTGCCTTTTACGCTCACAAAAAGGGAAAACTATGCACTTATAGGTCGTTAGTGTCGGTATAGATGGACTTCCACGAACTGCAGTGGCATACAGGGTACAGTACCAGGCTTTGCGATTAGGACAAAGTTAAGCTTGGCATAGCTTGGCTTCAAGCGTAGGTATATTCGCATAAGATTGTATGTATTAATAAATAACTTGGAGCAGGTTAGTCGCAATGCAAGCTATTAATACATTGCCACTGTGCTGATCACAATTCGCATAAGCATAAACACACTAATTATAAAAATTATTCGCACAGCGTTTAAAACAGCTCTCCTGGCAACATTTCCATCTCGCAGCGCATTAGGTACCTACTTTAAATTAGACAAATCACATCTACATACTCATGCATCAACATTTTTTTACACGACACAGGTGGTATATTATATAAAAATATGACACATCTAAACCATGAACTTATTTTCAATGCAACGGAAAAAAGTTGATCATTAACCCTTAGGTCCATAACGGCAACATACTTGCCATCATACTTAAAACAAAAACGCATCTCTACAATAAGAATTACGGTTCGAAATCGAATTACTAGCAAGGAATGTTAAACGGTTTAAGGGTTAATACAGTTTTCGTCATGAAACCTATACTGAAAATCGTAATTCAAGACCAAAAAAAGTAAGACAATGTTGCCACTGCAATAATTTGTTTGTAAAATAGTAATTTCCTTTTCATAAATAGACACGCTAAGATAATTTATTTATTGGTAATTTTACTCCTACGATTTAAAAAAGTACTTTTATTTACTTTTACTAATTTGTATTTGTATTTGTAAATACAAGACGGGCTAGTAAAAAGTGGCAACATTGTCTTACTTTATTTGGTCTTGAATTACGTTTTTCAGTATAAAATAAATCAAGCATCTGTACATTATATAACAAAGTCTGTTTATGATTACCTATGTAAAATTAACAAAATATCAAGATAATATTACTACGCAATTATATTTAAAAGACGATCTACAATCCTGTAATGTCAGTGATGCCACCGGTAAAGATACGGTAGTTAGTCGAACAAGGTGACATTGGGATGACAACAGCAGCTGCACTGCTGTGGCGGCGTATCTGTTGCGTGAACGCTGGCAACGCGGCCGCAGTAACTGCGCATTTTATCTAGTTAGGCAATTGACAGTGACAGTCAAGGCCGCAGCAGTAATACAGTTACCATCCGAACGTCACGTTACGGACCTGTAATTAATTAGTATTAAGTTAATTGATTCCATTCTGTTACGACAATTAAGCAGTTTCTATTTGATTGATATGCCTGAATGTTTTGTTTCTTGAGATGTTAATTTTCATAACAGGAATCAATTAACTAATGACGGGCCCTTAAAAACGCTTAACTATTCCTTTTTTGGTAATTTACCTATTTAAGTTCCTAAATATGTTTAAGCGAACTCCATAGTTCACAAGATACCCCCGCCTCGGATATTCTCAAGGGGCAGGTCAGCCCGGACCGCGGAGGTCAAGCACCCTAACGAAACATACTTTAATTATGTTCGTTCCGTTTGAAGTTCGTTGAGGTGTGCGCAACACACGAAGCAGGTGGGAGCCGGCGCGGCTCCCTGCTCATGTAGGTACAGCAGGCTCGTCGTGCCGCGGACCTATACCTAATAGCCAGCTCTACCTACTTTATTACTACTTTGTCCTAAATTATGATTTCACGGAAACGGTACATTTAAGCCATAAAATTATTAAAGGCTTATGGCTAGTTATTAATTTCGTTTAGTAGTACCACTATATATATCTTGTATGTAAAATAAATACAGCTTTTAATGTCAAACCATCAGCTAACGTCATTAAATGGCACTTTCATATGTGATCAATGTGTCTTCATTATATATTTAGAAAGATTTTATAAAATATTGATATCAAGCTGCAATGTATGACTCGTATGAACGTCCTGGAACCGGCTTTTCTAATCCTAAACTCGCGCGTACCAAAAATGGTAAGAAAATGTATTTTATAATTCCTAAGTTAACTTCATATGCAATATGTATATGAATTTATTACACTGTATTATATGTGTATTTGTAATTACATAATCATATGCATACTTATATCAAAGACGGACAGTATTTATCACTCGGAAACTTTTAATAACGGAATTAATTAGAACTATACTTAACCTAGAATATTTATTTGGGATATATGTACCTTTTGATAAACTTGTTCCGAATATTACACTTCTTTAAGTTTTTTTGTTAAAATAATGTTAATTTTGTCAAATCTACCATGATGCACATATTACCGTAAACTAAATCACAATACGTAAGTAGTTTTAGTTGTCACTTTTTCACAGTATTGTACACGTGACAATACATAAATAACTGTTTGTTTTATTTTTAGGTTCGTATTCGTACCCGGCGTTCAACCCGCCGCCGCGCCGGAGAGTCGTGGACGTAAAGACATCAACGCGCGGTACACTGACCTACTGGCGTGCGCGTGCGCCTTCCAGCTTTATGTAAGCAGCGTGGCGTTGACGGCAATATATTTGACTCTTTATATATTATTATACATAATATACACCTATATATACGACGTATTACCCGCGAGATCATCTCTTAAGAACGATGATGATGAATGATGATTGATAAAAAGTATAAAAACTATCCTGTGTCCTTCCCCGGGACTCAGCCTATTTCCATAGCAAAATTCTTCTGGTTAAGCGGTTTAAGCGTGAAGAGGTAATAGACAGACAGAGTTATAATAATAGTAGGTTATAATAATATCGCTTTTATAATAATAGTTAGTAGGGATAATTATTATTTTCTTTTTGTTACAATATACTTAACGACAAATATTTAACCAAAATTGATGTGAAGGTACTAAAATGGGTATAGGTACAAAAAACAAAATTATGTTGTTTATTGCAGGTTTATTGTATAAAAATACCTATGTCGATATTTGAAAAAGCTAATACACATATGTGAAATGATTACTTTTCGTTTAAAGGATATTTTTTTTCTAAATGCGAATGTTTCGTTTAAAAGGATTAAATGTGTAATTAAACAATGTATTACGTTTAAGTTCATTGCTTTATTCCCACTATTTATGCTTCAAGGTCGGTCTAGGCTAATACCTAAAAGTTATAGGCACCTAAGGAGTTATTTTATGTCGTAATAAATAGGTACCTGCTATCATTAGTTACTTTCAAAATAAAATAAATTACAGTAAAACCTGGATAATTGCAATCTCAAGGGACCGGCAACTTTTTGTCAATTAACCAGGTTTTTCATTTAAGCAGGTCGTGCCATTGCAAATTGCAAAATCGTTGTGTCAATTATAGAGATTTTCATTAATAGAGGTTGCGTTCTGACTAATTTCTTTTAAGGAGGTGCAAATAACCATTGAAAGTAGATTTACAAGCTTACGTTCTGGGTTTCTGGTCTATATATTATATAACTTCCACTTTTACACTACCTACATTACTTAATTACTACTTTATTTTCTTATTAATCATTTGGGTTTTAAAAAAATCCTTGAATTGTAGAGGAAAGTTTTATTGAAATGTAAAAAGCATAGTTTGTTTTTGATTTAATCAAAACTATTTCGCCTACTACAGGCTGTGATAGATACCCAATAAATAAATTGAATTCTGGATGAAGATTTAAAATAAAATTATCACTCCTATTAAAATATTGTTTCTGCTCTCTACAACTACATTATTTCAATTACAGAGGTAATAAGTAAGACTCGTTTCAATAATAGAGGTAATAAGAAGAGCTAAAAACAACAGATTTTTTTTAGCACAGTGTCAATTATAGAGGTCTTCGTTGCGATGTGGTCAATTACAGAGGCAAAATTACGAAAACCACTAAAATCTAAATTCCAATTATAGAGGTTTCCTAATTTCAATTATAGAGGCCTTTTGGTCTCAAGGGACCGGGACCGGACCTTTGGTTGCAATTATTGAGGTTTCCCATTTACCCAGGTGCCAATTAACCAGGTTTCACTGTAGTTTGCGTTAATGATGCCACGTCAATACACAACCAGTAAATCTAAACGAATAAGGAGGATCCTGTATAAGAGTATACGATGAGAGACTACCTACCGGTTACAGATGTAAAGCAAAATTACAGATACCAATGAGTTCATTTTTGCTATTTGAACTAAAGTGGCATCCCGTTAGATCAAAAGTCGATACGTTTTTACGGTTTTTAAGGCTCACCGTCTTAATGACGTCACTAATTAAAGAAAAGTTATTTGACACCTGAATCTCTAGTTATTCAATGTATTGTGGCTGGGAGTACACCAGGTAACACAGCTGGAAAGAACATGATTAAGCATTTGGCTAGTCGCCTATAAGGTATGAAACTATGTATAGGTACCCAAGTAGGCATGTGTAAATTAGTGGGTATTGTGCAAGGCAGAGAGGTAAAAACGGTTTTATCATTCATTATTTAATTTAGTTTAAAATCAATCAGTTGGGGTTTAGTACTTTAGTATTTCAAATAAGAACACTCTTGTGATTTTTTTTAAATAATTAGTATAATACCCCCCACCCCTCACCCGTTTTTATTTCGCATGACGACATCTCATAGTCAATAATGAACACTTAGTTGTTTTTAAATTTACATATAATTTATTAACTCGTAGTTGTGTAAGTATTGTGTTCAGAATGAAGTCCTGCCAAAAGTACGGCAACAAACAGGTCCGTCCCTCGTCCCGGGGTAACGGGACCAGCGCGTGACCTCAATAACGGCTTTTTGGAAACCGGCTACATCCCATTCCATACCACGCCTACAATAGGACATTACTGATCTTCTTCATCTACACAGTATACCTACTGTGTAACTCCCTCGAATTTAAATCTATCGGTATCACTTTTATTTCAATGCGATTACTCGTGACGTGGTAAGACACTCTGATAAAATCCAAATACAATTCATTGAGTTTTAAAAATCGTGTGGCGGACTATAATGATTTATGTCACCTAATATAATTTAATAGTGAGTTTGTCGACCCATTTACCTTGTTTCACAACAAAATTACAAATTGGGCTACTTATTACACTTGTTGCCCTATACGTGCTTTATTTAAAATATTAAAATTTAACAAACAATTACGTTTTAAGTTCGATCTTTGCATTCAGTAGGTATTTCAAAATTTTAACGTTGTGGTTGGTACTTGAGGCAAATAATACCAACTTAGTACAGAAGAAAAAGTTACAAAAGTCTTTCTCCGCCAGTGCGCGAAGATTCAACCGGTTTTAGCGACCTAATTATGAAAAAATATTTAAGAGCATCCTGTTTGATGTCCACTAGCAACGACCAGTGGCACTGGGCCATGTGACGACATTTACGAGAAAGTCTATAGAATGCGCATTTTAAATAGCCACCGAATAGACTACCTCTACTAGCTCCTATATTCAGATCCCGGACAACGAACAACCTCCACCATTTCTTAGGGTTTCATCGTTTTCGTAGTAACCGTTTTGCCATGCTCGTCTGTCTATCTGCTCGCTGTCATTTAGCATCATCATAAATATCGATAGCGCTGACCATTTTCTGACGAATTGATAACCCCAAAACCCCATTTTGTTATGTAGTTTGTTAATAAACTACAGCAGTAGCTAGATAAATGGAAAGTTTAAAGGAAAACTAAGTATCTCGAGTAAGTATATAGTATACATACTTTATCCGTTGTCGAGTTTCTAAGTCACAATTTAACTATCTGATCTAATATGCATTAAGTACGTATGGTTTTCAGAGTTTAGTAAGAATAGTGTAGGTATTTGTAATAACGGGTACGGAACTACGGATCCTTAAACTAGGCGTACGTCCAGCTATGGAGTAAGTATAGAGGGGTTGAATATATTAAGATTTGTAAGATGAGTGTTCCTTTAACACTCATCTAGTTATATCGACAAGATCATCGCAATTAACCAGAAGAACCAATCCGTGAATCAGTCGGATACTGTTATGGACGTTTCACTTTTAGAGACACCTCCCCCGCCCCGCACCGCCCGCCGTGTCCGCGAAACCTCGTTTCAAAGTCAAGTACAGCCTACGTGAGGGGCGAGACCTTTCCCCCACCGGCCGCGCAGCAACTAGCGCGAGATCCACTCGCTGCTTTAGGCGGCATGGTGAAAACTCGATTCGGTCTTCTATCGACATGACTGCCAAAGTTGTGTTCTCCTCCTTGTACCGCCACACAAAGCTTCGTTAGATAAATGTACTCCCTAACGTTAGGTACATAATATATACTAAGATTTTATACCAAACAGAAATTTGCTTTGTGATTTTTAATTGAATTGATAAGAAAGACCTATAAAATACGTTATGACCTATAAAATAGGTATTGTATTGTCATATGAATTTGCTGCGTGCATATTGTTGAAATATCAGTACAAGATCTGATGTTTAGACCTGACAACGAATTAGTATCATGGCCGGTAATGAGCATCAAATAATCGTGTCGGGTCCCGTGGTCGCGACCACGTGCGGGTACAGTTAGCGTACGGACCGCGTGACGTAGCTAACTGCGCGCACGCTTCACCGCGAACAAGGCCGTTTGCCGCCGCCGCGCCGCCCGGCCGGCCGAGGGCAGCCCGCGCACTCCACGTGCTGAGGCACCGTACGTTCCTCGGGACCCTTCAATCACATTTACATAAGTAATGTAATCGAGTGAACACATGCTGCATAATGTGTGCAGACACACCTACAGGATAAAGTTTTGTTTGACGATGGGTACTTGTTATAAGTATACCTAATAACATTTGTTTCTTGTTATTTAACTATAGTCCCTATTTTTTTTATAATACCGCACTAAGTAAAAGTCGTTAAAAATAATATGATACTACATATTATTCCGTTACCTTAGGTACACAATTAACTAACACACTATTGTTTGGGGCTCTTGAGTGAACTGAATGCTGCTATTTGTACTGCTGTGATTTTGTTATCGCTTCATTATTATAAACTAGCGTGAATTTGTTTCAAAATAATTTAATACCCGCTGTCTGTAAAAAATAACACCCGCATATGATGGCGTTTGCTTATCAGTTGCGCTTTCGCCAATTTCTGTTCAAGAAATCAATATCAACTATGAGCATTTAGCAACAGTCGTGAATTGATTATTTTAAACAATGTCTTTGTGCTATCCCCTTAGCAAATGCCAATTGATAATATGAACTAAGTACATACATTTTAATAAAAGTAACAATAGTTTGAACTATGGACTTTGAAGTAAGTAGGTGGACTTTAACGTAAAAACTGAACACCGTGCACCTCTTTTAAAAGTTGATACCGACCTACCTATTTTATAACTTTTCATAAGTTCCTACATAATAGTGACCGGCCAGAATGTAGAATAGAAGACAAGAAAATTATACCTACTAAAGAAGAAAATAAAATTAGTTGGTACCAATCTTATAAAACCTGCCACCATACTTATAAAATAAAATCTCTTACAAGTAAATAATTGCAAAATAACGTAATTGTTTGGAGTAAGCAACAGGCTGGTAGGAGTTGCCGGCGCGCCGCGACGTGGCCCGCAGGCGCCCAATTCGCGGCCCTCGCAGACCGTTACTCCGGACAAGGACCTCGCTAAACCCACTTTTTGACACGGCTCACGCGGCAACTTTATTACTATTTTTATGATTCCGTAGCTAAATTGGCAAAAACGGAACCCTTATGGTTTCATGTCCTCTGTCCGTCCGTCTGTCAGTCCGTATGTTACAGCCATTTTACTCGAAAACTATAAGATACATTTTAATGAATTTTTGAACGTAGGTTTATTTTGTATGCCGGTACATAGTTCCGAAGAAGATTTAATCTGAACTCTTTTCTTATACCATTCTGAACGAAATGTGGGTCAAGTTTATTGACAAATCAGGACAATGCCCGTGCGCTGTCTCTCTCGCATGCTCTCGGCAGAGGCAAGGCTCGCGCCCAAAGCCTCCGAGGACAGGTTGTACTTTTTAGTAAACAGTACCTAAGCAAAGCATTATTATTGTATTTAAATATATGTACTTATGTATATTTTAAATTATTGAATCTTATTACTTTTGTTGCATGTATTTTACATTAATTATTAAACATTTACTCGTAAATAAACACCACACATAAATAAAAATCATTACTTCAACTTTTTCTAAATGTCTAGAAGTATTCCTCATATAGGTACTTAATATAAAATGAGAATTTGAAGCGAATCTCTGATCAGTTTTACGCCCCCGTAGTTATCTTAAGCGGTTAAACCCATCATTAGAGGTAGGCTATTGTGATCACCCCTTTATTTACATCGCCCTTAAATCCGGAACGAACAGGAAATCGTTTTAATAGATGCAGGATGTTGTATCATATGCCCGGGGTAACCGGAGCTAGCCCACTAACCCATTCATGCTAGAGCTTGTCAGGTGTACCGGCATCCCCAGTTATATTTTCGGTGTTTACATACTTTATCTAATTCCCGCGCCATCAACTTCTCTTTACCAGGCCTATGTGTGTTGTATACATATGAGTGTTTTATGTATTTTTCTTTTTACTCATACAAAATTCTCATTTCATCATTTGATTTGGTTTTTAGACACATATAACATAAACAAGTTTTTAATTTTACTATCTGATATGTAACTTTTTTTCAGATACATATCAGGTCGCGCACTTACTTTGGGGCATATAATATTAGGGACTAAGTTTGGATTTAACTTAAGAATTAATTTATTAAAAGAAAGAGTATTTAATGTACCTGCAATAACGGTTATGAATATTATACTATTTATGTAAATATCCACTTGTACAAAATAAAATGTAATAGTTACATAACTGGGTGCCACGAACACAATGTTCCCACACCATACAAGCACATGTTGTTTTTTTCTACCTGCCGTTCCAAATTTCATTCAAATATTGACTGATTGAAGGGTTCGAGGTACATCTGTCGCAGCCCTTTATCTTGCGCCCGGGAGAACGCCTCACGCGATGGGAAAGCCTTACTTAACGTGTATTTTGGGCACCATGTGTTGCAAAGCTGTATTGTCCTGTTAGGCATGGCATGTGTCCTTAAAGTCTCAAAATGTTTTTAAGGAATTCGTTAATTTTACCTGTATTTTGACATACAGATTTTTCTGTAATACCTACTAATTACTGATTTGTATACAACGTTTACGTATATGTAGAGATACCAAATCATTACAAAAAGCCAATGTTAGTATTTTAAAGTGGTTATGGTTGGCAATTTTTGCACGAAGGTTGGTAAATGTATCTTATGCCGCACCTATGATATTTATTTATTATTACCTACGTGCGTCCCTTCCCTGAACAGATTAGAATGTGTACTAACACGCATTGGTGTACTAAGACTAGTGTTTTAGGTACATTTAAAGGCGTGTGACGTGTGACAAGTCATCATAATCAGGTGTAGCCGCCAAGACGCCGGCAGCCGCGATGAGCAGCTTTCTCCTAGCTAGAGCTCGGGCTACTCGCTTGCAGTGATGCTGCAGCTACATCGCGTCATCGACACTAATTAGTACCTGTACCTTAGGGTGGAGCGAAATCCAAAATTCTTGAATGTAGCAATGGAACCCCTCTAAAAGGATGACTACTTTTTTATTATTTAAGGGAAAAAAATAAAAAAAATATTGGTATATACTTTTAGCCCTCTACTATTCGATTATATGTATATAGCAATATATGTATATTTTTAATAAATTTCATTTATGCTTATTTTTTTTATAACAAGGTTTATTCATTAAATAACATCTTTTTTTTACAGACATACTCGATTCCTATACTTATTTTTGTTAATAACGTATATTTTTATGACACGGTAAAACCACGTAAATAGGGGTTTTATGGAAAATGCCCTTTAACCCGGATATTGTGCACAAATTGGAGTTTACAACCCATAACAGAATCGTGAAAACTATTTTGAACATGATAAGATAATAAAAAGAATATACTAATATAAGTATATTATATATACCTAACATACGTGTGAACATGACCCAAAAAGGGCGTAAGCGACGCCGAAGGGCGAAATTTGACGCTTATTTAAACATATAAGTAACCCTTTTTTTGCAGTAAAATGATACTTTTCATAATCAATAACATCGTTACTTTGACACAAGAATGTCTAAAAAAAATAACTCATATAATTTTTTACACTGTAGCATTTTCCTTGTTTTGCATGAAATTGTAAAAGTAGTGTTGATTTTGAAACTTGATATAATCACTATAATCTACATGACAAACTGCAACTTTTGGTACCGGTTCCACATTGATAATCAATTTTTTATTTTTTTCCATACAACGACGCTCCACCCGTACCTACCCCGCTCATGTCGCGTATTGAACTTTAATGTCATAAATATACTCGTATGTAATCTTTTTCAACAAGTTTGAAGGAATTCGATAATCCTGACATCCTTACTGGTGGTTTATTGGGTAATGTAATATTATTAGTAAGTATATAAGTTTAACCCAGAGACACATGACTCGGAATGTGAGAAAAATACAAGCTACGAAATGTTCTATACAAATTGAATAGACTATCATGCACACATTTACTATAAATAATTTGGTTTCACATTTGGATTTTTAGGTAACTGCTGTGCCTATGCATTATTTTAAGATCAAGAGTTTTGATTTGACTTGTATACGGTTTCTCAAAAGGAACCATTACGGAGTGAATACATAGATTCATTAAGTTCTGATAACTACTCGTTTTATTTTCGTAATGTGACTAGTTTATGATAACTCACATGTTATCCTAGTTTCGTTATGTAACATAGACACATTTTTTGTCGGGACATCTCTGCCACATGTCTGCTGTCAAAACAAGTAGGCAAGCAACTAGGCATGTACGTATAAACTGCGCACGCGACATTTAAATCAATAACAACGATCGGCCGGCCAATGGCCATCGCGCCGTGGTGAAAGCGCTCCGAGGGCACTCCGTCGGGATCAGCTGATCGCCGCAATCCTGCTCGACGAATACCATTCATTTTACATACCTAACTATTTGTAAAATTAAAAAGAACTAGAGATAAGCTAATATAGTTATTTGGTATGGTATCAGCAAAAAAAACTTTGTAGACTTCTTGATTTCATTAATACCTACCTATTAGATCTCATCATCAACCAATATGATAACAGGTTGAAGTATAAAGCTGTAAGAAGCTCTTCAGCTCGTAAGAAAGCTTGTAAGAGTGTAATAAGTGCCCTACGTGGTATGCTTTGACATTGTCAAATTCTCCGTTTTAATTTTCTAGTACGCAATGATCTCTTGTCTAGGTACCGTACATGTTATCGTGATATATGTTCAAATTTGTTTGTCATCCGTGAACTCGGTCAGGTGCAGGGCGATTCGCGGCAGTCGTGTTGCACTTGACATGTCGCCTTGTTGCCAGTTCGCGTGGTCATTGCCGCGGATCTAGCGTGCGCGGGCGCGGCGCACATCTCCGGCGCGCGAGTGAAAGTTGCGCAGCACCCGCCGCCGCCCGCGCGTCCCGCGGTATATGTGTCACTGGTAGACGTAGACCTTAGCGCTTGCCAATGCTAAATACTATTGACGATTCGCTAGTAACAGTTTCGGCTTTCCACTGTATTTTACTGTGTGCCGTATGCAACTGTTTGTGTTTATGTGTGGCCGCAGCCATATATTATCAGTGTACTACGCCTGTACGACACTCGTAAGATTGCCTCTATTTTGAGGTTACGTGATTCCGATGTTGCGTTCCTCGAAAGCTATGCAATGAATCGAAAAACCTTTTCCCAAGAGACAGTACTTATGTGCAGGTTTTTTTAAGGGTTGGCAAAGCGTTTTCAATACCCCTACTATTTCTCTCGTCCATAGGCTATGGTAACTGCTTTCTATCAGCTAGGCAGAATGCTTGTTTGCCACCATGGTAGGTAATAATATTGAAATTAACATGATACCTACACAGGCATTTAGAAATTAATTCAATTATAATCTGATTAATGTAGGTTTGTCACGCTTACACAAATGCTCATATCAGCACCTGTCTGTACAAACCCATACCCATAAAAATACATATAATCATCATAAAGTGAAATAGATATTAGTCTTTGTTTTTGAATAAGTAACCAACAACTGAAATAACCATAAGTTTACAAAGGGACACATGTACCTAATACAGTCACCATAGATATATCGGAGCGGCCAAGTTCACAAATATCTGAACAAAGCGTCTATTATCAAGACAAAGTGCATGTTCAGATTTTTCAGATAGGAAACACTAACTAACTTATGTAGTGGCTATATTTTTAGTTTTCGAGGTCTCTGTATGTGTCACCTAAAAGTCGTAATTACCACTCGTTAGAGGTCGTAGATGATACATTCATCCTTCGTGTTGAATCCTAAAGCTTAATGAGTCACAGTATAAACGCGCTGTGAAGCAATCAGCGGTGCGCGGTGCGCGGTGCGCGGTGCGCGGTGGGCGGCGCGAGCTGTGACTGCTGTTGTCCTGTCCTGCAGTTCTAGGCCGCGGATCCTGAACCATATCCCGAACGGTAACTTTTCATGGCACGACGGTACCCTAACTTGTTGTTACTTAACTTCTTAAATAAATATTATATTTATAAGCAGGTCAACCTTTTTGCTTACCACTATTATTTATTTTTCGTACGTCCGAGCGAATAAACTTAAATTAGTTGATAAAAGTACAAACTATGAATATTTAATTATTTATAAAGTATAATGTAAGATAATATAAAAAAGCCTAATGTAATTAACGCCTATAATTTTACTACGGTCGAATGTCTAATACTTACATATGTATATGTAAGTAGGTAAATGTTATTTTTATTTACCGACACTGATACCTATGCAAAAAATGTTGTGGTAACACAAACACATAAGGGGTTGTGCACAAATCACGCGAGGTGTTTTCGGCTACTTTTGACCCCCCTCCCCCTTGGTGATATTTGGTGAGGTTTTTGGCTACCCCCCTTCCCCACATAACCTCACGTGTAATTATTTGATTTCTTTTTCATTGGACCTAATTTTAAGATAGATAGTATTGTACATATGTATATAGTAAATACAATACTATTTATCTTAAAATTGTATATAGTACTCATGTGGTAGGTATTTTTTCTTAATTTCGTTCACTGTAGAAAAATAAACGTGAGGTCTCCTGACACCCCCCTCCCCCAACGTGTTCTGTCGTGATTTTTTCGTGACCCCCCTCCCCTATCGAACCTCGCTTGATTTCTGCACAAGCCCTAAGTAAATGAAAAACATTATCCTTCCTTGTTACACCTAATTAAGTATACAGGACATTTTTATAGTAAAGTTATAAAAATCTTTGCGTTAATATATATTAAGTAGTATTAAAACGCATTAACGGTGGTCGCCACACTAAGCAAACATTGTATCGTACGTGGGCAGTTTGACTTTTGATTTATTTTACGTAAGCGATTCGGGATATGCAAGGTGTAGCATGAGGAATATGCTATATAGAGCACGATCATTTTATGCAGTACCCATGTAATCTATTTCATAAACAGAGCATTTTATAATCTGAAATTAATAAGTCTTTATGTTGCACCCTCACTATTCTTTTTTTTTATTACTTACAGAGACTGTTTAGATTAGAGACAACATTTAGATAACGCCTATTAATTGTATTTGTTGTTACTTTATCAGGGCGTACCTAGTCGTATCACTTAGTAATGTCTGGTCTGAACATACGTGGTCCTGAAGATACTCTAACCGCGATGGATTCCCGTTTAGTTTACTTATAACAAGAGATAGTAAATAATGGTAAAAGCTAATATAAATATATTTTATATCAGAGGAAATATAAATAAGTTAATATTTAGTTCATACGAAGGGCAATCAACAATCGCCTTATTTAAACACGACAATATCAGTAAATAATTCGCAATAAATCCTTACAACTTGTCAATAACAAATGAAAAAAAAATAACGTGTACCTGGTCTATTATTATATATTTACGCAGGCCTGCCCTTCATTGTCGCCGGTACTAAATCATTACACATGACAAAATGATATTTTTAATAAGCAAAAATGCAAGGCAGGCCGCGACTTGGTCAATAGGTATCATACGGAGAGGCTTCCGAGACTTACCAGGTTGGAGTCGTGTGAGAGCGGGAGCGCAGCGCAGCGTGTCCGTGTCACAGCCGAAACATCATCATACACAGTCCACTTGTACAACAGTTCCTCGAGATCGAGTCGTGTCACTTGTCTAATGTCACAGGAGTCACTTGTGTGCCTTCAACAGCGAACAAGGGAGAACCCAGAGTCGTAAAGGGGCAACAAGCACAGGATCAGGGTGGAAACTAGAAAACAAGAATGACAGACTTTAGTAGAATAGGTAATCTACCTGTCAAGATACAAAGAATAACGATATACGTACCTAAGTTACCTACAAATACAAAGCAATTTCGCTATACCTACCTACGATAGGTCGGTAACATGCGTGTTAAATACTATAAGCTTATAACACGATATTAATTGTGCCGTTATGTGGGTAGACACATAATATTAAGTACTAGATAAGGCAATTATCAAAATATTTAACCGAGTAAAAATAATGACGATTGATATTTAGTTGCATTAAGTAGCGGACAGTAGTAATTAGGTGAATTAAATAAATTTCTAACAAAGATATTCATAAAAAATAGTGTCGCCGCGGACCGGCGCGCGCGCCGTTAGAACTGTAAAAAACCAGTCGGGGGAGCCGAAATCTGAACTAGCTACGGACTCACGAATTTTCCACCTCACTGTAGTGGAAGACTATCGCATTACGGTAATTCATTAATACTTTATTATTTCACACTATGGCAGAGGGCAACATGCGGTTAGTTTTAAGAGGTAAATTAGTTTATTACGACCGTTAATAAAGAAAAATAAGAAAAAGGAAAAGTGTGATTGGCATAAATAAAAATTAAATAACAAAATTTCCCTCGATTATTTACAAAGAAGAAAGAAAAAATAATTAGAAAATAAAACGGCGTCCAGAGTGTTTATCCACTGTGTACTCCAACAATCCGCGGCACTGTCACGTCACTTTATAAATGCCAATTACAAACATTTCCCAAAAACACCCGCAATTTGCTCCATTTTGTACAAAATTGAAAATATTTTTCGAAAATGGAACAAAAACGTGTTTCATATTTTTTGAACGTACACTGGTTTAAAAGTCGCTGTAGTGACACTATTATAGTTTGTGGTCCAATAGTTAGCGGGAGTGTAACCGCACTGCACGAGTATAAAGCGGGCGCGTACCGCGCGTAGCACCGACGGACTGTGGCGCGGGCGCACCCTACTTGCTTCCCACCAAAATTTTCTACCACCACCGAGCGGGCAGGGCGGCTCAAACGCGGCCCGCTACGTGCTGCGGCGATGCTCGGTGCAGAACCGTCACCGCCATCGGATCGTAGCGCAGAAATTGCTACAGATGAGAAATTAAATTTTATAATACTCGTACTGATGTAAAAACATATCCTCATAATTTTTCTTCTAACTAAACAATACATGTCGAAATTCTAATAATATGGTATAGTTTATTAGGTAGGTGCATTTTATTTATAAATTTTATAATAAATAACCGCTGCATAAGAAAAAAATATGATAAATAAAAATTTGTAGTGAAACTGTACCTAACTGCATCTATTTATATAAGTATATGATGTACATTACATATAGTGACAATAAGTATCTAAGTATACAAAAAGAGTTAAAATGTACAAATGAGATCAGCGGCGCATTTCTCTTAAAGTTGTTAGCCCCACCGGGCAGCTATCTCCGTTGCGTACGCGCACTCGCACTCGCTCGCGCACGCCGCGCCGCCTACTTCCAGCAGTTGACAGCCTACAGACCTACAAACGATGCTTTCACTCTGTCTAACCGTTACCACCATCCATTTAGATATGATTTTTGCTTGTATAATCCCTGCGCAAAATTGCAGCCACACGGTAAGTGGCACATCGAATGATTTTCTTTATTGGCCCTTCAGAGCCTGGTAGAGGACAAGCTCAGGCTTCAAGATGGAAATCATTCATCCATGATGAGCCCCGATTTTTATTGTCGAAGAAACTGTATTTTATTGGAATGCAGTTATGATTTGGCCAGTGACCTTAATTCAAATATAAAATTTACATTACCTATTCCTAATAGATTTAACGGGAAAAAATCGAAATAGATGGATAAGTAAATAAATAAAATAACATCTAACAAGTCTATGTAGGTACAATATTAGCGTCCTCAGTAACAACAATATTACAGGCCACACCCGGTATAGCCTGTATACATAGTTACGCAAACACTGAATCATAAATATTTATAAGTAACATATATAAAGCAAAAAGTGTATTCAGTGTTTGCTTTTAATATTCGTACCTAGTTAGATAGGAATCCTGGTCCTGAACGGAGGCGGAGTCTGTTGGGCAGTCGGGCTGACGAACGGCAGTTGCTAGGGTGCTAATTGTTGACAAACACGGCTAATAATAAATAAAATAAATAAATAAAAACACTAGCAAGAAATATTATATACTTACCTAAATAAGTTACATCAAAATTAACTATTAATTCAATTAAATTAAATTAATAACAAATTAATTTACCTACACTCAGTACCTATATGTATACATGTATAATAATTTCTTAAGACGTATTATTTCTAACTATAAGTATACTGCGTTTCTGCACATTGACTAGTTATTGTTACCTATTTACTTCGTTCACTTTTATTTCGCTATAAGCACTCACCTATACTTAAACTATGTGTTGCCTGTAGATGTACCTACATGGCGCATTTGATCTTAGTTATAACTTATAAGTATGTCATCCCATAGTTAGTATTTACACAACGTTGCTTTAGACGTCTGAGCTGAGCTTTCTTTGAAACCTACATAATACCTATCTACAATTGCGGCCGTTTTCATCGGCTTCTAATTGATCCATATTTACTAAATAAAGCATGTATCACGATAGATCGGGCCGTCCCCAGGCCGAGGCGTCCGACATGTCATTTTTTCTATGGCGACTGATCGGTGAACACGTGGTACTTTCCATAGAAAGGCCCCGGCCCGGTCTAGTGCCTGTACGGCATTTTATGCACTTGTTGTTTATCATTAAGGATAACAAAAGTAATAATCCATAAAACCTATTTAATATTTACCCATAATATATTAATTTGTCACCCTAAAACAATTACTAAATGCGCGAATTAGTATTGCTAATGAACTCTTAACGACACATGAACCTCAAATTGTTCAATAAATGAGCATATCAATTGCCTCGACGATTAAACTAACGACTTGTATTTATTTGAAAATGGTTTACTAATCGATCCCTATGTATAGGGGTAAACGTAAAGTTCTACACCCTGATCATGATCCTTTGATCTATACCAGTGGCGTAGCTAGGGGCGGGCGGCGAGGGCGGTCCGCCCCGGGTGTCACCCATTTAGGGGTGACACCTGACCGTGAACATCAGTAGTGCCATCTATAAAAATTCGTAAAACTGTGGCAGCTTGCACAACCGCCATTAAGGAAATAATATACAACATGCCCACGAGGAACCCGAGAAATTTTGACAGTGTATTCCTGATCATGTTTAAAGACTAAAATGTCCTATTAAACTGTTTTGGAATTCGCCTAGTTTCAGGGGTAGTACCATCAGCCAGCTAAAAATAACTTGTTACTTAGTGCAAAATGTTTTTTTTGATGGCGATATTGCTACTATGGGACCTAGTCCAAAATGTCCAAATATCATTATTGATAGAATATTTTTATATTTTATGTACAGAATATCTGGGAGACCGAGCTTTGCTCGGACAACACACAAAAACTCAAAAATGCGCGTTTTCCCAGAGATAAGACCTATATCGATTTATCACCCCCGAAAACCCTCATATAGCAAATTTCATCGAAATCGTTAGAGCCGTTTCCGAGATCGCCGAAATATATATATAAATAAATAAATAAACAAGAATTGCTCGTTTAAAGGTATTAGATAGATAGGTAGATATTTTTTCCTTCTTTTGCGTTGCGAGGGTTTCAAAGCACGAGGGTTAAACAAAATTTGCCCCCGAGTGAAACACAAAATTTTTCACCACACCAACCCAAACCAAATATTAAATGTAAAATATCAAACAAAATCAAATTCAAATGAATGTTATTAAACATTTATCATCCAAAATCATCATTTAAAAGTCAATTCTACCAGCTAACATAAGAAAACAACTCAAAATTTGCATTTAATTACTATGGCTCACATGTGAATAAAATGCAACTTTGCTATCAGTTTTTGAAGTGAAAAGTAAGCCTTTACGAGCTGGTGTGGTGAAAAGGTTTTTTTCTTAAATTATGTGATTATTTCTGTCATTGACAAAAAAATATTAATATATTTTTTGGGTGACAGTTTTACAAATTATAGCATTTACATTTTATGTACAAATACGTACAAAAAAATCGAAAAATAAATATTTTGGCCAAACTCTTTTAATATTTTTTCCTTATATTGGCCTCAGAAATGCGTGGTTAAAATCTCTCAGATTCCTCGTGGGCACCTGGTATGTAACAATAATATTGTCGGGTGAAAAGCAAAAGTCACTAAGTACTATCAAACAATTAAATTAACAATGCACTTTATTACACTTGTAACACGGTTTATAGTCCAATAATTTCAATGGTGTTAGTTAGTGACTTTTGCTTGTCACCCGACGATATGTTGACGCCTCGTAGGTTTTTTTACTATGTGATTATTTCTGTAATTAAGAAACTATGTCACTGTTTCTAATTGGGTGACTCTGGACTATTTGAAATTCATTGTGAAATGGCATTTTACAGAATCTCTTCCAAATCTCGCACTTGGCAAAAAAAAAATTTTTTTAACATAGATTATTTATTGAGAGTTCAAGGAATCTAAAATGAAAACGATGGAGTAAATTGTGGGCTATGGAATATTACACATGTGACGTTTAGCAGACGACGTTATTAATTATTATTACTTTTTTAAATAATTATATTTTACAATTTTGATTGAATTTTGGGGTGACACCCACAATTTCCGCCCCGGGTGCCACCGATGCTAGCTACGCCACTGATCTATACCCTAGTCAAAAAACAGTCTTATAATTGACTTACATCGCTAATAGTTTATGTGACTGTTACATAATGAAATGCATTAAAATACGAGTGTGGGTTTACAAAACTAATGAATTTGAAATCAGTTCCATAAAAAGATCACACGAGTGTTTTAATGCTTAGAGTATGTTCAGAGACGGAAAGAGAAGAGTCGTGGAATGTATGGGGCCCAATACATTCCACGACTCTTCTCTTTCCGTTCAGACTCTAATTATAAACAATTATATACACTATTTTATCTACTTACACACATATTATACGCTCTCTATGATGTATTCACTAACTGCATGTTACGGCCGGCATTGGAGCATCGTTGCTCTCTCTCGGAACTCGCGGATATGAGATGGCGTCTCCAAAATATCTTTATCGCTCATTTTACCGGAAAGTTATGTTATACTTAGTCTATAAACATCAAAAACATATTTAATACTTACAAACTAATTAAAAGATAAACAACTTTTAAACGTCTTATTTCTCAGAGATGATTTTAATTTGAATGTCATAAGAAATTCGATTCAGGATTTAAAACACGACAGCGTTGTAGGTCGCATTTCATGTCTTTTGTAAACAAAATTAGGCACATATTCTTTTCATCCAGCATTAATACATCAATTTAAATGCCACGACTGTCACTGCTACAGTTTTACGATGTCACTGAATGGAGATGTAACTGCGCCAAAATGCCCTTTACGACCTTCTTAGGTCTAGAGCCTATGTGAGTGGTATTTGAGATAGGTACGTTCTCTCGACTGGTATATAGAACCAGAAATTGTACTTGAGTATTAAGAAACATGCTTTTTGTTTTGATAATAGGGTTTTTACTCGTACCATGAGTAGAAACAATTTTTCCTGCGAGAGAACTGCTTAACACCAAGGATTTACTTTTACCGCTATCATATTGATTTTATGAATTAGGTACCGTAAAATCCGGTTATTATAGTCCTTAAGTATAACTATGGTCCAGCTTTTAACGTAAATTGTTAACGAGTCTTTATCATTTGTACTTGTTACATTTATTTTGAGCTTAACATATTTTAATGCTCATTCTATATTATACTCGTATACTCAACAGAATTTAAAAAATACTTATACATATTTTACTGGAACTTGAAATTTGGTCCATAGTTGTAAGTTGTGGACTAAAGTTACCTGATTTTATGGCACACAGGATAGCTCAGCATGAGATTCTGTGAGTGTCGGCTGAAGCTCGCAGGCCGCGGTGCGGCTCGCGGGCCTCGCGGCCTCGTGTTCGCAGCGTATTCGGCGCCAACGACGCGCCCGCGCCGCTAACTGCGATGCCCCAAAAGCGACACACTGACCTGCTTCCAGCTCGCTTTGTATAATTTGCTTCACTCATCATTCACGCAAGTTTATCCAAACGTTTTATATATAAAACTTTTTCAGTTGTTAGCTTTTTAGCTTTTTCTATATACGTGTTAATATGTTTCTTTGTTACGTCGTTTATTCGCAGTTCGATCCAAACGTTCGATTGGAATATCTGGCCTAGTAAAAAAAATATTATGATTAAACTGATTGTTTTTTAGGCAAGTAGGTACTTGGTGCAAAGACAAAACATAAATATTCACTGATAGTCCATCCGAGGTTACATACAGCAATGAGAGTCCTGAAACAAGTCGCCGTATACAATGCCAAAGCATACACGTAGGTACACTGACACCATGTTCCTATTTCAAAACATACAGTTTTCTTAATTAAGTGAAAAACTGTAAGTCATTTATGAGTAACATTTGTGTCATTGTAACGGTTCTTTCTGTCTTAATGCCCCAACTACGTGTAAGTGATCACGATTGCACAACAAGTTGACATCCCGAAAGCGCTAACGAGGGCCCAATACCTAACACCTGCTTGCCGTCAACTTATAAACAAAGATATTTTACAGTACATATGGTCCTATTTTCCCGCACTAGTGTGTAAAATAGCAAGCTTTTCGTGCGTATGTCAAAAGTTTAAAGGGCCATATGTACTGTAAAACGTTGTACGATACACGTGCGAATAGGTAATTCGCAATTTCCTCTTTTCCGCACTTGTATCGTAAATAACTATTACGTACGTGAACATTTCAAAACTTAAAAGTAATTCATCACATTTACGGGTGATACAATATTTTCTTAATTTTCTCTTAAATATCGGTCTTATTTATTAATTGTCTTTATAGTTCTGTCTTGTTTCGTAGTCCTTAATTTTAGGCACTTAGTCAAAATCTAAAAGAAGCAATTTTCGCTGATTGCTGGAAAATTTGGTGATCTGTGGCGTATTTGTGTCTGGCATGCATGCACAATATGCACATGCCCAATAATGCCACTAAAATACAGGGATTAATTTTTAATTATGATAATTAGCGGCAATCAATTGCGTATCTTATTTCACAGTTACAGTCGTTTCGTAGCCTACCGGCTATCGGCCGGCGGTAGGCAAGCCACAAGGCATAAAAGATTTCAACGCGCGGCTGCTCGTTGCTGTAAAATGTAAATTATTCCTCATACTACTGGAAGAGATCCCTTATAGGGATAAGTTCGCCTTTGTACATTGTATACCTTCTTTTAATTGTATCTTAACCTGTCTTATGTACAATAAAGTGTTTACATATATACATACATACAGACATACATACATACATATATACATACTTAGGTCCCTGCTCCCTGACTACTAGGGATGAGGACCATGACTTTGTTGGTTATTTTTACCCGACTACCGAAGGAAGGTTGGGTTAAGTTTTTCGAGGGTATGTATATAACTATATGCATGAGACATTGGTTTCATCTCAGTTGTGAGAATAAAATTGGGTAGGTAAAATTATGAATTACTAAGAAAACAATATGCCGAATTTTACCAGCAAAATGCATTTTACCTTACCTGTCGGGATTTTCAAATGTTTTGATTCGACATGATGCTTGATTAACGACACATTTCTCCCTATCGTTTGCTTTGTGGAAAACGGTATCGGTTACACCGGTTACACTGTGCAGTCTATCTTTCCTATCACCATTAGTCTCTCCAAGTCGACAGACAGGGTCTCCGCGAGCTGTGCTTTGCAACACATGAGCTTAAGTTTGATAGAGGCAACTGGTGGATAGTCTCGGTCCTTAGAGCATTACCCGGCTAGTGCAGTCTGGAGGTACTGGAATGGAATTCCATTCACATGGAGTCAAGAGGTAAGTACTGGTATATAATAGGTATATTTTAAGTAGTCTGTAAGTTGCTAACGTAGTAAATAAGTTTTGTTTGTTACTAACATTTCTATGGACTAATTTATGTCTGATTCAAATAAATTGAAATTGAATTTAATAACCGGAGTCGCCTTTAAGAGCTTACCCAGAATTGTGCCAACTTTTGTATGGACTGACATGGCTATTTGTACGTAATGGCTCCTCTACACGGTGGGCCAGCGCCGGCCACTCCAAGTGACGCATTTATGCGTTAGAGGGAGCTGATATTGCTATCTCATTCTACCGCATGGCTGCGTCCCATGGAGTGGCCGGCGCTGGCCCATCGTGTAGAGGAGCCATAACGTACAAATCATGTACAAATACATTTGACGTCCCCTCCCCCGCAAAAATCGGCCGACTGTTTTGTACAGAAAATGACAGCCAAGGCGTCCCCGTTACTAAATGCTCTAAGTCTCGGTCACTTTCAGCTCAGATATTATGAAGACGTTCTATTTAGGTACATTATTTATTTATTAATTTAACCTTTCAAATGGCATACGTCAGTTTTAAGTTGTTGGAATTTCGATTCTATTTTAATTATTCAAATTTAAATGACGTAAATTGTCCGGGAGCCGGTTCCTTCCACTTCAAGGGTTGTGCAGAAAAGGCATCGATTTAGGCCTCGTTGAGAGTCAATTTTCCGCTTTTTAGAGATATATTGGGAAAAACAGTAGGTACTTAAAATGACTCTAACGAAATATTTTGTTTGTGAACACCATACTAATTGTAATGAAAGCAGGCAACAATTTATTCTAAAAAACTTTGTTTATTTGTATAACGGAGTACTAAGGTAGGCGGGTAAAGCTCAATAAACCCATGTTTTACAACTTTCTTCAAAGCGGCACTTAACAAACAAAGTCCGACTATTCACAAAAATAAAGAAATGTGACCACCAGCCTTTACCTTTCGCCGATAGACACAAATAGCGGTCGGATGGGCTTGCTAGTTTATTTATTTATGGCACCTGCAATTTAGGTAGTACCGTGTCGAAGCGAACAGTCAACAGTTAACCGTGCAATACAAACCTTCAACAATTACTAACTTAACTTTCAGTATTAAATTACTGAGTTACTGTTGTAAGTATAAGTAACTAGTGTACCTACCTAATAACTCATAGGAAAGCAACCGCAATAATTTATTCGGGTAGGTGTATCGTCATATCGTCAACCTATTGAAAGAGGTGTCCCGTGCCACGACGGCTACCTACACATTTCTCAATTGTGTGATGTTGATGTGTGTCACTAACATTTCAAACAAACCTTAGACCATGACCTTAGACCCTAGGCTTGGTACACATGTACCTACATGGAAAATAAGTAAAGTAATTACTATGTTGAACGTGAAATGTTGCATTCACGTATAAAAGTTTTAGTACCTGTTTAATATATAAAATATGTATACTGTATAAGAAACAGTAAATTTTCGAACTGATAATCTTTTATTGTTAGGAATGAATAAATAGATCGAATAAGTAAATTTGTAGAGATATTTTAGTCGGTTGAAGCAGGCGACGGCGAGGACGGCTAAGTGGCGGCCGATAGTTTATCACAGATCAGAGGCATCTCGCCGGACGCGCTCCGCAGCGCGCGCGGTATGGCGGTAAGGCTCACGATACGTTGTTACATGACAATTGACACACTTCTGTCCAACAAAAGGAGTTAATCATACGAGAAAATAACTGTACGCGATCGACAGTTTAAAATATGATTAGATGCCATTGAATAGGTATATATAAGTACAGGTACCTCTCTGGTATACAATCTACTGTCAATAAGTTATTGGCAAATATTTTATTTTTGGTAAGTACAAGCTTTTATCGCTGACTGTACTTTTCTTTCCACAGGCTCATCGAAACAATTCTAACAACCACAAACACAATTAGTTTACGTTGTTTTATCAGAGTTCCCGTGGCCACCGCCTGTCTCCATCGTCATGGCTCCTCTACACGATGGGCCAACGCCGGCCACTCCAAGGGACGCAGCCATGCGGTAGAATGAGATAGCAATATCACTTGCTCCCTCTAACGCATAAATGCGTCCCTTGGAGTGGCCGGCGTTGGCCCATCGTGTAGAGGAGCCATCAGATCAGCTCCATGCATGTCATCATAATATTGCATTGTCATCCGATTTACATATGTACCTATGCAAAATTTCAGGTCAATCGGAAATAGGGAAGTTTAAAAATAAAAGCTTGTAAAAATGAGTTCAGTTATAATGACGAATACAAATATAGGTACATAAACTGTGTAGTAGGTAAACGTACCAGCCGCAGGTACATTTTTTTAATTACTTACATATTTTTGTAGCAATTAATAATGGTAAAAGAAGAGCATTAATGACTCTTGATTTAAATATCGACTAAAATTAGTCTACATAATATTCGGCGAGCATACGTTTCGTGATCCTATTTTGTGAAATGTCGGCAAAATTATTTTTTTAAATTGTGGTATCAAAATCGGATGATTAATTTTAATTATTGTTGCGTTTTACTCAGGCACCCTTGGCACCCCAGTTCTGTAGGTAGGTACTTTCACTACGTAACCTACTACAGTATTGTTCAACCCATAGACTTTTGTTTCTTTTTCCTTATGCCCAAGCGTATTGTTGACAAAAGCGAGTCAAATCGCACATTTGTTAGAAAATAAAACTATGATCATTGAAGAAAGAGACAACAACGCTATTTTTAAACATTATTGAAAATAATTAGTGAATACAAAAGATATGAGACATGTGTGACAAGAAAGGCATTCCTTATTTTTCTATGATCTATCATCTTTCATTTCTTTCTTTAGCGCCTCTTGTTCCTTCTAATGCGGGTGTTCAATAAAAGTCTTAGTACTTAATGATAGTTCACAAGAAGGCCCACAATTATTCCGGCGTGGGCAATCAGCGGAGGAAGCTAACCCAAAATGGAAGTGGAGCGCGCGACACCGTTTCCGACAATTCGGAATCACTGTGGCGGCGGTGCGCGGCGCGGCACGGCGCTTCGCCACCGGGTACACAGGGAGATCAATTAATGTCTTTTTCTTTTATTCATAAGCCATAAATTGTATGTGTAGGTACATGTTGATGTTAGGCAATACAGTGAGAATCAATATAATTTTACCCAGTGGGTGAAGCGAAGCGACATATTTACTTATCTACCTACTTATTAACCGTTTAAATAATAATATTCACTTAAGATGAATAACGACCTTTATACAGAATGTAGTAAAGCTGAAATATTATAAATAGGTATACCTAGGTAAATCTTTAATGTTTTACAATTTGTAAAATACGAACAAAGCTAACCTAAATCACCACAGAGCGATTATCTGTTTATTATTTGCAACCGCTATCTATCCTACCCGCAACGGTCGTTTTACGTCAGGCGGAGTAAGTTGTGAAACGCATTAACTATTACAGCCACTCCCGATAGATAATTATGAATGTTTTCAAATATTTTATACTATATGTTTTTTTACATCCATGAACATATTTCCATAAATATGTTCATAGAATAGGCATTAACGAACTTAATAATAGCTAAGTATAAATGTAAAAAAAAACATATAGTATAAAATATTTGAAAGAAATAGTAATTCATGGGAATAGTTTGATACTAGTTCTTAAACATTCAAAGGTTCACGGTAATTGTAAAGAATTAACAAGCTTGCTATTCAATTTCAGTGCACAAAAGTTACACATGTTTTGACACGTCATTGAATTTGTAACATGTTGAAGATTAATTCTACTTTTTTTGTATTTCTATAATATATACTTTAAATACATAATATGATAAATAGGATGCAAATCCCTCATTCAGCTCATTGTGGTTTACTTCTTAAGTTAATTGACTACCGATATCATTTTATAAAATCCCCAGACAACTAAGTACTTACAAGTAGGAATGTTTTACTCATCTGAAAAAAAAGACTTCATCGGAATTATTGAATTCCGAAAGAAAGGAAAACGTATTTTACTCAGTGTTCTGGTACGGTATGCCCCCGACCTACACTAGTTCTGCCGAAAACGAGAGCGGGCCGATTGGCCGCGGCGACAAAGCAGAGCGCGGCATTCATTAAGTACCCGTCTCTGCCCTCGCCTCACTTTCCTACTTACGAGTACACCCCCAAAACTGTGCTAACTAACCCCATCATTAAAAACATTAAGTGCAAATGGCGGCTAAGTTTAAAATTACATCTCCGACAAAATAATATAACAGCGTATAAAACAAATAATTTTAATGTTAAATGTATGGAAATAAAACTAGACTTTTTAAGTCCTATTCATCCGAACCACCATTTGCGACATTTTATAGTTTCGCCATATCCGTCTGTCTGTCTGTCTGTGTGTCCGAGGCTTTGCTCCGTGATCGATACTGTACGCTGAAATACTGGTACAATAAAATGTTTATTTTCTTTTTGTATCTACTTATAAAAGTTAAGTCTTTGAAATAACTATTCTTTATTATTACCTTTAACTAAATACTTACATATATTATTTACTCATTTAAAAAATACATATTTATTGTTGTAGCGGCAAAATAAACATTCTAAGAAAATTTCAACTGTCAACCGGTTAGGGAGATAGAAACCGCTGACAGACAGACGGATGGACGGACAGCACAAGAATTGTACCTAATAGCTTTCCGATTGTCACCCTTCGGGTACGTTAACTGCGTTATCCTAAAAAGATAACTAACTTATAAACCTAACTTTATGAATATGTGTGCAGTTGTGCACGTTATAAAATTTCTGAATAAAATGCCGGTGACATATGACGACGTAGATATGTCCAAATTATGATGGTTCCATTTTTAGTATTTTGGCTATGGAAAATGACTGCGAGCGCCATTGTACAATAGTTCAATGGTATCCATTTTTTCACTTCATGCTTTTTGATTTCAGACAATTTCAACAAAGCCACCTGTTGCTTCCTCTGTTCTTAAACACAATTGTCGACCAAAACATTACCTTTATTAGCTACTGCCAACGTCACCACCGTCCTTTATCTCCTTATCTTTTGTCCACACCAAAGTAACTCTAAGGTAAATTTATGACCGTCTATAATTTTGGTAGGCAGCATAGTTTTGTTCAATGTCAGTGCAACATTAGAACAAAAGTCTAGCTTGTGACCACCTTGCTCTTCTGGGAAAGTAATGCACCTTGATACATACGGCGTAAAATTGAACGACTACTGGTATTTTTGTCTATTGTTATTGTGCATTTTGTTTAACTTAGATATGTCAATGTATTTGTAATGTCTTGTATTCTAAAGGGCACGGCTATCAGCAATGAATATGATTTTTTCACATTCGAGTAGATCAGAAAACAAGCGAACTACATTTCTGAGATATACGGTGAGTAAAACTGCATTATGGAGAATCCTGACTTGATGACAATGGAATCAACTATACCTACTTAAAGCACACCCTTTCAAACAAAAATGAATTTCCCAAATCAGACGAATAGAGTAATCAATGAACATACTTACATACATAAAAAAAACTATTACCACGAATTGCAAACTTCTTTTTTTGATGGCGATTAACAAAATACCATAGGTGTAATTAGAATGAGTACGATCAACATACAGGTTGTTCTGTATGTGGGACTGTAGAGTAGGTAATGGGAGGATTAAGAACACTAAGCTCCTTATTAAGAACCCATCAACGTGCACACTAGCGCCACTGCTAAATTAAATTAAATTTAGCAGTGGCGCTGCTAAGTTAAATTTAAATAATCAAGATTATTTAGTAGTGGCGCTAGTGTGCACGTTGATAGGCTCTTAATAAACGCGCTACAATCCTCAATTAGTTAATTTAAGTTTACAAAATTCAAAATGATTATTTTATATCACATTACACATTATTAAGTGGAGCTTATAAGTTGGTGGGTTTATATGTGACATCCTGCGAGGGCACAGCAATATAAGTACTTAGAACCAAAGACATATGTAACTCCGTATAAGATGAATAAAGTCTAAGAAAAAAACGTGCCTCGGAAATCAAGAAAAAGTCATTCTCGGATAGATGGCGCACACACCTTTGGCCTATGGTCGGCTAGATGGCGTTGACGACACCGTTTTATATTTAACAATTTTAACACATAGGTATCAGTGAATGAACATGGGTCAAAATGATATAAAAATAATAAAATCATTTATCCATATATATAATTTTTTTCAAAAGTTTTATACGTTTTCATTTTGTTTTTTAGTCGTGTGTCAATAGATGGCAGTAAATTTACTGTGACTACAAAATTTACTATGACAGGACCCCTCTATACTATCTATTTTTTTTGTTAAAACTAACATGTAATAGAGGTTAAAAGGCACCTTATATTAACGAAGTCTAAACGATTCGAATCAAATATACAATACAGATCTTTCGTTGTCAGGAGACCGAGATTGGTCACTTGATTACATTCCTAGATATTTAAGTCTTCCAAATAATGGAGAGAATTTAAGCTTTATTTATCTTTCTGTATTTTACTGCCATCTATAGATATGCGCCTTAACCACCTAACTACAAATTCAAGCTGTCGCCATAGTCGACCGCTACCGACACCTAGTGGCAGTATTCCGTTTATCAGCGCTTGTAGCAACAATTGGTTATATTTAGTTACTACTAGCTACCATAGATGGCGCATTCATTTACAGACTAGCAGACTAGTAAAATAAATGGGAGAGTTTTTTGTTGTAGTAACTGGCGTGTTCTGATTTTCATAATAGGCTAGCTTGGTCCGACTCTAGGTTATGCCTACTATTGATTCTACTAGAAGAAAAGTGTTCCCACTTTTCAGAATTCACTAACGCACAGCTTGTGTGGAGGTTTAATGGAACATCGAATATAGGTAAATGAAATAATATTGTGACGTTGTTTTCTCCTACTAAGTAGAATCAATAGTGTACTATTATAATTAATATATTACAAATTATAAATAATATATCCTATCCAAGTACATATTATAGTTTACAAAATACTGGATAACCGGATGGTTTGCCTTGTTTTGGTCTGCTGCGTGGTGAAGTAATGAAAAGAAAATTTTATGGACAGATTTTTTAATGCCTCCGGTACTTTTTCGTCAGGACACAGAAAACTTAGAACGACCCACCTCCGCTTTTCGTCAATAAATAAATAGTATTTATTTCAGACCACCAGTAATCCATATTTGGCTTTCTTTCTATTCTTTCTTTATCTTAGAAACTGCGGGCGGATTTTCAGCACTCTGTTATCTGTCTTATTTGAACCGTGAACAATTGATTACCTTCGACCCAAATCCAAGCATCCGGGTACCGAATACCGATCTCTATACTTCAGCGCATTGTCTCTCGTCAACGAACAGCTTCCATCCAATTTCTTCAAATTCACTGTCCAGGCAATGTAATTTGGTCCAACACACACCTCGCCGGTTTTATTGCATTCTTGATTGCCTTATACTTATGGAAACTGTTACCATATTGCTATTATTGATAACCTAACTAGTTACAAGACGTAAAATTTGACTACCCTGGCCTGGCCACTATCATCAGCATTAGTTAGGTACAAAAATAACAGTGAATCATAATATTTTTAACCGCCTTCAAAAAAAGGAGGTTCTCAGTTTGACCCGTATGTATGTATGTATGTTTGTTCGCGATTATCTCGCGTTTGGCTGAACCGATTTTGATGCGGTTTGGTTTTCAGAAAAGTGTTTGTTACATTCTGGAGAAGGTTTTAGTATACATAGATCTGAGCTGATGCTGAACCCTGGCTATACCTAGTGTAACTCAGGTTTGGTGCAACATAGGCACACGCTGTTTTGGTCATCCGTCATATCTTAATGAGCACTCGGGACTCTCGGGTGAGCAGTACCCAAGATAGAGCTGATGCTGAACCCTGGCTGTACCTAGTGGAACTCAGGATGTACCTAGTGGAACTCAGGTTTGGTGCAACATAGACACACGCTATTTGGATCATCTGTCACATCTTGATGAGCACTCGGGGGAGCAGTACCCAAGATAGAGCTGATGCTGAACCCTGGCTGTACCTAGTGGAACTCAGGTTTGGTGCAACATAGACCCACGCTATTTTGGTCATCTGTCACATCTTGATGAGCACTTGGGAGAGCAGTACCCAAGATAGAGCTGATGCTAAACCCTGGCTGTACCTAGTGGAACTCAGGATGTACCTAGTGGAACTCAGGTTTGGTGCAACATAGACACACGCTATTTTGATCATCTGTCACATCTTGATGAGCACTCGGGAGAGCAGTACCCAAGATAGAGCTGATGCTGAACCCTGGCTGTACCTAGTGGAACTCAGGAACTCAGGTTTGGTGCAACATAGACCCACGCTATTTTGGTCATCTGTCACATCTTGATGAGCACTTGGGAGAGCAGTACCCAAGATAGAGCTGATGCTGAACCCTGGCTGTACCTAGTGGAACTCAGGTTTGGTGAAACATAGACCCACGCTATTTTGGTAATCTGTCACATCTTGATGAGAACTTGGGAGAGCAGTACCCAAGATAGAGCTGATGCTGAACCCTGGCTGTACCTAGTGGAACTCAGGTTTGGTGCAACATAGGCCCACGCTATTTTGGTCATCCGTCACATCTTGATGAGCACTTGGGAGAGCAGTACCCGAAATAGAGCTGATGCTGAACCCTGGCTGTACCTAGTGGAACTCAGGTTTGCAGTGTTCGATTTCCCTCAAAAAATATCCCTATGCTGTTTATTGCATAAATCAATCAAGGAATGCATTTGAAATGCAAGACTAGAACACCCAGAAGTCTATTTCAAATACTTTTTTTTATAAAAAATAAATTATATTTCATGAGCTTGACAACGAAAAATTACTAAATAAATTCTACAAAAGTATCTGATGAAGAAGTCGCTTTTTAATCAATGTAGTTTGATAAAGAAGCCTTTGGCGCATATTTTCTAGTTCTCAGTTTTGGAATTTACCCTCTACTTACCGAGTTATTCATATAAATACAGATGGCTCTTAACTAGGTCTACCACTGGTAAAAAAATCACGTTCCACTATCGCGGCGTTTGGGAGTTACGTATAAAGGTCAAATTATACTTTTTAGGGTTGTTACTTAAAGTTCAAACAAATATGAAAGGTCGGAGTAATTAAAAAATCTGATTAAATTAAATTAAGGAACAACATAAGAAACTTTATTTATATTTATTTATTTAACCTTTATTGCACAATACAAGAAATTACAAATGGCAGACTTGCCAAAAGGCATTCTCTACCAGTCAACCATTGGGCCACGCAGAAACTTTTAAGTGCAGTGCACTTTGTTAAACAATAAAGTCATTAAATTCAGAAAAGAAAGAAAGAAATTCAGAAGTCAAGTTATAGTTTCTTTTCGCAAGTTGGTCTCAGATTTTATGTATTTTGTGGCTCATACAAATCATTTTCATTTTCGAGAACTAACGTGCAGTCGTCAACATGGGATGGATTTTCATCAGTTTCATCACCGTCTATTAACGAAGATCCATCATTAGCTAGATCTTCATCATCGACTTCAGCCTCTTGTAAGTTTTCTTCATGAATCGGCTTCAGAAGTTCACGAACTGCTTCTGGTAGACTAATCCTACTGGACGATTTTTGTAAGTATAAATGAAAGAGGTTTGCACACAATTAAATGTATTCAAACTTAGCCATTTTGATAATGATGGATAAAATTGTTTTTTACGATTAGTCGATTTTTAATTAATCACTAGCACTGGTGCACTTTTGCCCCCGTCAATCCAGTGTTCCTGTATTTTTATTTATGTACCTGGAGTATGTCTAAACAATATACAGTTTTGTAATAGAGGAAAATTTTGAATTAATTCTGACTAAAAATTAAAGGTCAAGTTGAGGGTCAACCCTAACACTGTATTTTTAAATTCGATAACTCCCAAACGCCGCGATAGTGGAACGTGATTTTTTTACCAGTGGTTGACCTAGTTAAGAGCAATCTGTCAGTGCTAGTCACAAGTCGCACTTTTGAGTTATTTAGGAGAAAAAATGAAATAAAAAATCTTTATTTATATGAATTACTCGGTAACCAGAGGGTAAATTCCAAAACTAAGAACTAGAAAATATGCGCCAAAGGCTTCTTTATCGAACTACATTGATTAAAAAGCGACTTCTTCATCAGATACTTTTGTAGAATTTATTTAGTAATTTTTCGATGTCAAGGTCATGAAATATAATTTATTTTTTATAAAAAAAAAGTATTTGTAATATACTTCTGGGTGTTCTAGTCTTGCATTTCAAATGCATTCCTTGATTGATTTATGCAATAAACAGCATAGGGAAATTTTTTGAGGGAAATCGAACACTGTGGTATGGTGCAACATAGACCCACGCTATTTCGGTCATCTGTCACATCTTGATGAGCACTTGGGACAGCAGTACCCAAGATAGAGCTGATGCTGAACCCTGGCTGTACCTAGTGGAACTCAGGTTTGGTGCAACATAGACCCACGCTATTTTGGTCATCTGTCACATCTTGATGAGCACTCGGGAGAGCAGTACCCAAGATAGAGCTGATGCTGAACCCTGGCTGTACCTAATGGAACTCAGGTTTGGTGCAACATAGGCCAACGCTATTTTGGTCGTCCGTCACATCTTGATGAGCACTTGGGAGATCATTACCCAAGATAGAGCTGATGCTGAACCCTGGCTGTACCTAGTGGAACTCAGCTTTGGTGCAACAAAGGCACACTTTGTTTTGGTTAACCGACTTGTCGTCGTGTCTATGTTGCAGAGTTCCACTAGGTGGGTCAATCAACTTTTTTCTAACAGCCTTTAAAAAAAAGAGTTTCTCAGTTTGATCCGTATATTTGTATTTTTGTATGTATGTCTGTTTGTTCGTGATTATCTCGCGTTTGGCTGAACCGATTTTGATGCGGTTTCCAGAAAAGTGTTGAGAAAAGAAAAGTCTGGAGAAGGTTTTAGTGTACATCTGTATAACATGGATGGTTTGAAAAACCAATTGGACCCGGTAGGTGGCGATGCTATCGGTATACCTACCAACAAATTTAAGTTGCTGAAACCGATTTAGATAAAATAGTGGGAGTGGGAGTGGGAGTCGGACTCGGACTGGGACTGGAAGCGGGAGTGGGAGCAATATACATACAAATCGTTTAGCACCGAAATGTCATATTATGTTTTGTCGCGATTATCATCGAGTTAGACCATCACCAACATTAGTAGGTAGTTACTTCGCCCAAAACTAAATAAGAGAGAAGATAACAAACTAGTATTTTAGCCCAAAACCTAAAATAAATGAAGTATCTATCACTAAAAAGTTAAAAAATGAAATAAATTAAATAAAAAAAAATAAAAAAATTTAAAATAGACAAAAAGAAGATAAAACAAAATAACTTAATACTGAATTACACTAAAACTAAATGAAGAGCCTAACAAACTAGTATTTTAGCCCAAAATCAAAAATAAATGAAGTACCTATCACTAAAAAGTAAAAAATAATAAAATAAAAAAGAAAAAAAATATATATAAATAAACAAAAAGAAAACCAAAATAAAATAACTTAATATAATTTCCTTTTAAATAAAGGGAACCGCCTTCAAAAAACCAACCCACTGAAAAGCACAAAATAATTTTTATATGGCACCCCTATACTTGTCCAGTCCCTATCCCCTCGTAAAGCAAATTTCTGCCAAAAAGTAATTAATACCTAATAATAAGAAAATTAATAATCATCCGGGTAATCACTTAGTTTTTGAAGGCGGTGCCAAACGGTGTAGTACCTACAAGAACTAAATTGATGAGTAAACTAAGTATGTCTTTATAATGCAGCGTTCTTGTTGTCTAAAATACCGGTTCTCTAAAATTTTTTTGTGTTTGGCACCGACTTCAAAAACTAAGTAATTACCCGGATGATTATTAATTTTCTTATTATTAGGTATTAATTACTGTTTGGCACATATTTGCTTTACGACGGGATAGAGACTGGACACGTATACGGGTGCCATATAAAAAAAAGTGTGCTTTTCAGTGGGTTGGTTTTTTGAAGGCGGTTCCCTTTTTTAAAAAAAGAAATTATATTAAGTTATTTTATTTTGGTTTTCTTTTTGTTTATTTTTATTTTTTATTAAATGGTGACATCTAGTGAGCTCTCTAAGAAAAAAAAAATAATGGCGCTATTATTTCACTTTTATTGTATTACTCGTATTGTGTTTATAATAGTCTCAAGCAAGACAGTTTTCAACTTTTCATACGAAAGTAAAGTAAAATTCTCGCACGGAGAGTCCTTCATAAGGAAGATTCTCGCGACATTTTATGGGATGGGAGTTAATATCTACTGTCTCCTCTATTTACTAGTTTCCGGTGTTGTCCAAGGTACGTAAGGCAGCTTAACACATTGCTGCTTCAGACATTGCACAATCAGCCGTGGTAAAATTAAGACCGCCTGTAGACATACAACCACGACATGACAAAATAAAGCGTGCTGAAACACTAAAAAAACATCTCGTATGTAGGTACTTACTACAGACATGATTTTTCTTTGCATGTTTTGGGTTTATTATCAACCTCAATTTACATAGTAATTTATAATATAATTAAAAGAAAAATAGGTAATTTGTACCATTGGTGTATAAAGTATAAGTACCTACAAACCTTTTAAGTAAGCACCTAAACTAATTGAAGGGTTTACCATAGCATAACTTTCTTCAAGCATAGTTCAGTAAAATGATTGGGTGAAAAATATTTCAAGAAGGGAGTTAAAATATATCGTTTCAAATAAAAATGGGTACCTATATACAAATTGCTAGAAAATATGACGACAAATTTTGCAAACTTAGCACTGTACAGTCACCTGCAATAATATCTTACACAACGAAGGCCGCAAAAATATCTGACACGATCTTATTGTAGAGCCATAAGAGAGCGTCACATATTTTTGCGGCCTTACAACTGTGGTACAAGTAGATAGGTCGGTTAGGTATGTAGGTACCTAGGCGAATTTTGGAGAATAATAAATCCAATCTTTCAAGAACGACGTAAACAAAACATCGTATAGATTGGAAAAGTTGTATTCAGTGCTACCTCGCAACTCTCACAACAGATAACGAGTGTCTAACTCAAATAACCCGAGGGCACCAAATTTTGATAGGTATTTTTAATTTTTAGTTTTAGTTATTTTAATTGTAGTTAGTTTTAGTTTCATATTCCTGTTTACGTCTTTTAGCAAGTTATATTAATTAATGAATATTTGAGTTACGGAAAGTGTCTAACTTGTAAAATACAAAGTGAATGCGAGTATTTATTTATAGACAACCGTAGTAAATGTAATTGTTTGAATTTATCTCCAATTATCAATATAATTATATCTTTCAATTAGTAGGTAAAGTTTTTTGTCGACATATTGACATTAGAATGTGTAAAAATTACAAATTATGCTTTCTGCGCCAACAATTTATCGATTATGTTGTAGGTAGAGGCGGTCAATAACGTGAGATTAAGGGTGCTACTAAGGGTGCTGCCCTGAGGCTAATACTACCCGAATCAGGTCGTAGCTATGACAACTGATTCCAAAACATTCTTCTGTACAGTCGTAGCCTCGGTGTCAATCGTTCCGTATAGGAAGGAAGTGAAAAGGAAGGTGTAAAATTAAGGTGTATGGGGAATCAATAACGGCTAAACCGATTTAGATGAAATCTATGTCTACATCTTTGATTTACTTGAAAATGATACTAAACTTGACATAGAACCTAAACTTAAACAATTACTAGTAGTTCGCCCCGAACTGAGAACTCGCAGTTAACCAAAAATAATTATAGAGCGATTGACTTTGTTGCACCTACTTAGGTATCGTATAGTGCGACATAAAATAGTAGAAAATAAATGAGGGCACCACTTTCTACGTAACTGTCACATTTTTGACGTAAAATGCTTACACATGGCAACAATTTAGTATGGACATTTTTGAGTTCCATTTTATTCAATTTCTACTATTTCATGTCGCGGCTATAGGCGGCAATAAGGCGGCAATGGATCAAAAATCGCCTGGATTTATTGCAAGGTCTGTGGAGCCCTTGACTGATAGATTTATGCAAAGAGCAGTATGTATAATAGTATAATATATAGGACAAAGAGAGCCCTCTTGTGGAACTTTTTTGCATCCATTTTGAAGTGCCATCTGTAATTCTTTACCAGAAATATCAACGTCAATATCAGGGGGGGGAGGCATAAATAGCGTCTAAGTATGTTGCGAACGAAAAAACTTTGAAGAAAGGCTTCAGGATATTTATTAATACACGAAAACAGATTAGATACTTTTAAATTGACTGTTGATGTAAATAAATTACCTATCATACACGGCTGGAATAATACACAATTGACCACGAAACACAATTACACGCAGCAGGTTGTGAATCTACCCGCCATAATATTTCAAATTTTTTGGTAATAAAGTTCTCAGCAACTGTGATGGCGTATGAAAACTTTGTTTCTTTTAACAATGTAAAACTGAAAGTATTTTTATTTATCTGAATTATGTCGTAGTACAGACAATCAATCGGGTGCTATAATATTTTGAGTTTTATTTGACAAAGTGGTTTTTTTGTGACAAATTCCTCCATGGCAACGATGGCGATAAATAATCTGTTCTAACAGATGTTTTTTTTGTTGGATCCATGCCTTAGATACAAGACTTTTAAGACGTTCTGATGAAATAAAGTGAAGCCATATTAAAAAAAAAAGTTTAGCGTTAAGTAATATATATGTCTATATTTTTTCGAATAAAGTGCTTTATATACGACTGTCCCTCCCCTAGATTTAAGTCATCAACTCATCATAGAAATCATAGAGATTAAAATAAACTGTATCTGTGCTAAGCCGAAATATTTCCTGTCAAATGTCAAATACCTATATTATGTTTATATTATTTTATTTTTATCTTGCTAATTATTTCAAATAGGTAAATTTAAAAACGATATTATAAAAGTGCAAACCGAGCACTTTCATTTGATACTAAATTCGACCATGTTTTTTGCAAATAAAATGACCAGAATAGCTGGGCCCCTCACAAACAGCTGTTTGGCCTTCTAAGCTCTTCTACCTCAATAATCCCTTAATCGAGCCTGCTCATAATTTAATGACTAAAATATAATGCCCTCAACTACACGTTTACCCAATTTCATTTAAATTAGAACAAATTTACTTAAGTTCTTGAGTATCAAACTATCTTCTGACAGTTCAGCTTAAAAACATCGAAATGCCGGGACGTGCCGCTAGCCAGCCGCGTGATCCAAGTCGAATGTAAGAACTTCGCTTCGCTTCGCTCGCTCGTTCGATTATGGCAATTGTCAATAACACCGACGCGTTCGTACTAGTAGTGCAGCTGCGGTCAGAAATGGAATGCTACCCTTTCGTTCAATTCCATGACATTTATGGCCATTGACAGGGACAGCGCCCGCGTCTACGCCGCGTCAGTAATGCGGCAGCAGTAATGCAGCTGCCATACGAATGTCACCTTTATATCGGGTGGAACAGAACGAAGGACTTTTAAACTTACTTTTTACGAAAACTGGGAATTGTTCAGGCTACGTACTTCTAACTAGTATTTCTAACCGTTTTTGATATACACTTTTTTAAACATTAGTGCGAAAATCTGTATGTTTCAACCCTAGCAAGTAGATCCTATTGAATGACATGACATGTATCAATTTAAAATGTAAATAACTTGGTAGGGTTGTCACTGATATAGAAATATTTCATTTTAATGATTTTGTTTTACTTTTAAATCCAGCTTTACGATTATAATAACTCGATTGTAGATCAATAAAATGACACTATCCTTTCAGCTCAGTCTGTAGAAATGTTCCACCTGTATACTCATGGACAAATTTAATTTAGAGGCATCAAAAAAAATTCCTCCGCGTTCCTTAATTTGTCCATGAGTGTAGTTTCGCCATCTCCTCATCATCAAAGCTATTAAATTGTTGATACCTTTGTTAGGTTAGGTATCAAAATAATTTAATATATTTAACATCGTAGCCCACGGCTATTTTATACATTGTTGTTGAATGAGGATTATAATAGAAGAAATATGTGTAACATACTTAGTAACAAAATATTGCATTTATGGGTTAAAAGGGAATCGAAAAGTTTCCTCGTATTGCCATCTCTGAGACTAATCCCGGATTTTCAATAAAATCAGCATTAATTCAAAGGCTTTTTTTAATATTGGCATGTCCTGGCCAATAACCTGATATTTATAAGCAGTACATTATTTATTTGGTATTTTTGCAGGTTATTTAATAAGATTCACGTCTCTATTCACATATTTATTTTCTTTAGGTTTCGTACAATAATACGATGAACAATAATGAATGACCCAATATTACGGTTTTATTCGTTATGGAATGTCTAAGTACAATCTCAATGTTACTGTTATAATATAATATGAATAAATCCGCTAATTTGATGTGTCCATACTACCCGCTACTTATAATCAACACCCAATGCCGTGTAAATAATTAAGAGCTCTATGATCTGATGACACTAATTAGCTACAAAACTTAAGATCTGGAACCGACTACTGGGCATCCGCAACAAACTGGCTAATACGAGTATGTTATGCAACCAAACACAATTTTTCGTGTTCTTTAGTCATAATTGAGAATTGGGAGTTACAGCTACAATATATACATAAAAAACATTAACTGGTTCTAGTAGATTCTACTATCAGCATACATTATTAACATGTACAATTTTCTATGCGCCCATACTAAATCGCTTAAGAATTAACTATTAGTAACCTTTGTCTACATTATACGTACGGTGCATTTGGAGCTATTCATTTTAAATATGAGTTTTATTTATACAGTCACCGAGAAACATAAATTCATTTCACTATTTATATTAAACCATAATAGTACTACCGATGATACTATCTTTGCCATTTTCGAGTAATTCCGAGTATCCAGACTCATCAGAGCAGGCACTGTCGTTGTCCCCTGAGTTTTTGAAAACGTCCGTGTCCGAGCTAGAATTGAAACTGTCCATGTCAGTGCCATTGTTAATAAGCGACTCAAACTTCCCTTCGTACTCATTAAACACGGCATTTATGCGTAAAGGTGGATATGTCGATCTGCGCCGGAACGAACTCTTTTCTCCAATCGGCACAAGATTTACTTCATTTTGAGCATCAACTGCACTAGAGCAGCCGCCCTCACTCCCGATGCATTCAAAGTTTTGTATCCTGTCCGAGGCAGCAATATTCTGTACGCTTTCTGAAGCTTCTTTAACCTCATCTTGAACGTAATGCGATGGCAACGAGGTCGGCTCGGCGTCAGAGTTCACCGTGCTGGCCGTCTCGCAGCCCGAAGAAACTGATCCGTCGTCGCTATCTGTGACGAGGAAGTTACTTTGAGATAATAATTGTAAATTTCTGTTCTGGCCCATGCAAGTCGGATTATTAGGCAATTCGCTTGATTCGGAAATCGATTCTAATGTATGCGTTCTTTGTTCCTGTTTCTTGGCTTCATCTTGACTAGCTTCGTTATCGCTTAAATTATCGTCCATGTTTTTTTGACTTTCCTGCACAAGGAGGTCAATCAGTTGATCCGAGACAGGGCCACTATCTGAATGCGAGCGTATTCTGTGCATTACCATCGGGCACGACAGTTTGCGTGGGGACTTAAGGCGTTGTAACATTGGTGAAGAACAGTAACCCGTGGCAGAATCCTCCGATAAGGAATTCCTTGCCCAAGCATTACAAATATTTTGCTTGGCATTCATTTCCGCTTCCTCTTCATCCTCCTCCGAACATAGTTCTTCAATAGCACCAAGCTTTGGAGCGGATTTTGATCGCTCTAAAGGTGGACGATAGTTCATTGCACCGACGCTCAGAAGAATTTTTCTTCGTGGCATGCTTGGATTATCATATACACTATTAGCAAGACTTAATCTGGCGTTCTGTTTTGATATCCGATCTTTTTTGAATTCAAGAAGTGCTTGTTTTACTTTAATTTGTAGTTCTTCCGTGATCTTCTTTGAGACAATTTCTTTGGCGCAGAGAACGGCATGACAGCGTAGTTCATGTTTCAGTTTTTTCCCCTCGTGACGATATACCCAGCAAAAGAGTTTAGGATAATGAGGAGGACTGGCACAGTATGTGATTCGGTGGGACCAGTATTCAGTGAGGCCGTGCTCTTTGGTGGCGCCTTTCAGGCCGGAATTAGAAACGGACAATTTCATAACCACGTCAGGCTTTGAAGATTGCTGGTAGTTCCGCCACAAGGTTGCCAAAGGTTTCTCGATACAGCTTTCTCCTGAAATAAAAGAAAATACTGAATTACAATCAATATTCACGCTTTAGATTCACCTACCGAAAAGAAGTATTCTGGCAATTTTTTTAAGTAGGTACAAGTTATTTGAGTGTGATATTTATTTTAGGAATGCTGGCACTGGGAGTTTGTAAATTGTACGTAGATATTGTAATCAGAGCGTTTTAATAATTTTAACTCGAGAAATTTATCATGCTAGATTTTAATACGAGTTTCAATGTAGGTACCCTCAGCCGACAACAACTTTACACCACGCCTCTATATTATCTTCTATCTAGATTTTTCCCGCGACTTCGTCAGCGTGGAATTATTAATTTAGGTAGGTAGCTATTATTTTATTCAATCTGCGTTTTGTTGATTCCCCATACAAACTTCAAGCCCCCTTTTCCCCCCCATAAAGGGTGATTTCTTGAAAGAAAACTACCCTTTGTCCTTCCCCGGTCCTCAAACTATCTCTATACCAAATTTCAACTAGATCGTGCACCAGCGCCGGTGCTACACCGCGCGGGCGGGATAGTTCCTATTGATAAAGTTTGTTGTGCAGTTGTTGTTAAGTCCCCATACAAAATTCCACCCCTTTAAGGATTATTTCTGGGATAAAAACTATCCTATGTCCTTCCTCGGGACTCAAACAATCTCTATACCAAATTTCATCCAAATCGGTTCAGCGGTTTAAGAGTGAAGAGGTAACAGACAGACAGACAGACTTCCTTTATAATATTAGTATGGATTACGGATGATAATCGAGAAGGAAGTCTTTCAACAGCAACTCTCGAAACAAAATAATCGCGACGGCAATGCGGCAACAACAGCAACGCAATTTATCAAGGAAACTGACAGTGGCGACGCCCGTGTCAACGCTGCAGCAGTAACGTTGCGACATGCAGTGGCGATGCTGCAGTCCCCAATACAACCGAATATAACTTCAAAGGAGACATTCGGGTGGCAACTGTGGCTACATGATTGTTGCGGCAGTACCTACTACTGCGACGCGGGAACTATTACTGTAAATTTCCTTAATAAATGTATGGCGAATTGAACGTTCTCATCGCAGCAGTAATGCGGTAACACGTCTTCTATTTTTATAAACCTTCGCATTTACATAGAACATGTATCACTACACCTTATAAAACAAAGTCCCCCGCCTCGCCTGTCTGTTTGTGTGTTTGTATGTTTGTTGAATGGATTTTCATGCGGTTTTGACCTATCAATAGAGTGATTCTTGAGGAAGCTTTAGGTGTATAATTTGTTAACCCGTGCGAAGCCGAGGCGGGTCCCTAGTTAATAATCAACATCGTTGGGTAGAATTGGTTTCGGTGTTGGAGCGTGTTCATTCATACAGACTAAGCATTCGATTGATCTCTCCCGGCTGAGCCCGCAACAGCTTCCTTATACACACAACTATACAATTTTCTTTCAACATTGAGCAGATTTTTAACACTGATTGGGTTTTAGTTTATATGTATTATGTATAATAACACACATACGTTTTCCGTTTCGCTTTATGTTGGAGTAATAAACGTTATTTTCTGTAACTAATAACTTCAAAACAACTATATTTTATTTTCCTTATGAGTTTACGGATACATTTACTAACTAACTTAATAAACATTTTACCTAGGTACCAATAAAACAAGCGTAGGTATATGGAGCGACAAAAATGTTAAAAATGTTATTTGATACCAAAAAGTAAAACACAAATCAACATAAATAGATAGTAATTGTAATTAATAAAATAAGTAAAGTAAAATAATAGTGTGGCACAGAATTAGGGAGAGGACCTCCAATGCCCGCGCATGTTCGTACCTACCTGAGGCTCTAATGCGAAAAATGAAATTCCTCTATCTGCTCGAATATGCAAGAGCGATAGAGAGGCAGATAAAGAAATGTTGATATCCGTTTTTGCGGTATGGTGCAAACGTTAGCCATCGCCATTCAACGTGGTAATGCGCAGCAGCATTGCAAGTTTCGTTTTTATGATTGTATGTAGGTACTATGAATATGAAAAAAAATAAGTAGGTAGATAATGGACTAAAGCTAAAAAATTATTAGGTGGATCCTAGGTGTCACATCGCGCTAGTCTCTTCATCAATCTACGGCATTGGTCAGTGTAAAAAGTCATTTTAATTAACTGAACTAAACACTCAATTTCGCTGTAATTTGTACACCTATAAGTACCTATAACTTTTAAGTACCTATATATACGTCAACATCCACCTACTATTTATCTATTTTCCTATTAACCAATATTTCCTTAACGTAACGGCATCATTAATGTAAGTTATAATTACTTTATAATTCCATAATACAATACAAATCCTTGCTTGCTTTATTGCACAACCTCCGAATAAATGTACACGGGAACACAGATAATACATGAATAAATAAATAATGTACATATAATTAATTTCATAGTATTCTTTTTTTTTACATGGTGTGAATACTGTTTGTAGAAGTGATTAGCTTTCATTAACAAATGGTAAATATGTCTCTAATATTTAATTATAATATAATATTATTCGTAATATCATATAGGTATCCGGTTAAAAAAAACACCCTTCGCAACAACGGAACTGACCGACACATGCAAATTACCACAACGGTTATAAACCAACATTTATAATTAAGTTGTTTCCACCGTACTGATTCCGATAAATGAAAGAATCGGACGTTGGTTTCCTTAATTTAGAAAAAATAAACATATCCTGATGATTTATGAAGCGATTGATAATATTAGTTACTACTTTTTTTTTTTTGAGTTTTATCGCGGGATAAGAATGAATAATAATATAAAATATGTATTTGACGAGCCCTTGCTCCGCCATTTTAGTTTAAAGAAATAACGCAACATTGTGTCTTAGCTTAATCTCTGTTTTAGTGTGAGATATTTATTATTGGCGTTGTTAAATCTAAGTTGTCGTACGGTAACTGCGGCGGTGTCTTTATTTCCGTGTGCACATGATATTGTGTAATCGACGGATTACCTCACTGGCGTGTAATGCCCGCAACACACCGGCCTGGCCATCGCAACTCGGCCGGTTGTGTAACAGCAGCCTTATGCTCCACATGTCCTGCTGCAGCGTGTGTGCACTTTTAAATATAATTACATCGATGATATGGTTTACTTTTCCTTAGAAGGCTTTAAGCGGTAACTGCAACCATCTACAAGTCTATATATGAACATGTATGCATTTTAAACTTAGCAATAGCATTTAAGTAGTAGCTTTGGGTATATCTAAATCACCATTACACTAAAAATTTAACCTGCAATCAAATTTAACAGAAACATAGTATGTACGAGTTATGCATTTAAATAAGGAAAAATCAAATCTGTGGATTATAATAAGGTTATTTAGCGAGTACACTCCGTTCTTAAATAATACCGTTGCGATCAGCTTCTATTAAATAATTTCTAGATACCACAAACGCTCACTTATCTCGTGCAATGAGTCATTGAACTGTCAGTACAGGGAAATAAATCTTAGTAGTGTGCGATGAGAGTGAAAGCTGCAAGCGGCGGCTCCCCGGCGCCCCGACACCGTAGTCAGCACGGATCAAGGACTACACAAAAACAACAAATACCTTTAGCAAATCGCGGCCACGCTATATAATATAATATATACCTAGCATCATCTTTATATATATATGTATATACCTAGCATCATCCTTATAGAACATTCGAGCTGCAAATCGCGACGAACACGATGGTTTGCAAATTTCGAGGTTTACCAAAAAAAAATCAAAACAATTAATACAGTAGCACCTAAACAACGCGAACGCTAATTATCAATTAATAGCGTAAATAATAATTAATAATAACTAATAACATAAAGTTAAAATTACGATGCAACCACAGATACAGGTTGGTTAATATAGGCCGTTAGCTTATCGTTTCTGATTATATTATTGGGAGGTTATGATATTGATGTAGATAAACATATTTAATAAAAACCAGTCGACCCGTATTTAAAGCAAGGAGCTGGATTGTAGCAATTAAATAGGCTATTTTAAGCAGACCGTAGCCTAAGCAATATAGGTAGATACGCGGCGTTGAATACCAACATCCTCACCTCGCGTGCGTCCTTAGCGAATTACTGTTTGCAACAGGATGTGCATGGATTAAAAGAAGTAGCTCTATATTGCGATACTCGCACAACTTGTAGCATGTAGGTAATTATGACTTTGTACCTGCGAATACTAATAAAGTGCCTCATGGTTTTATTTTTACGCGTGGCGATCCGAACGAGATCCAGCGCCCACTCCTAATGCTAGCTAGGTTAGGCAAATATAATTTTCAAGAAGAAAGAACGCGGAAAGCTAAATACGTCAATTACTTAGTATAAAACTAACAATCATATCCAACTGATATCGGGTTCCTAATCACATATTGAACAATGACATTACACCGCATTACGGGAACAATAGATTCATTAAACAGCTGCCTTTGGCCAACTTAATAAAGTTGTCATACTCTTGTTTATTTTATTTTCAAAGTACAGTATAAACCTATCCTTTACTGTACACACGACACAGTGCACAGGTGTATATTTTAAATTTCTCATACTTTTATTGCATAGTACAGTACAAAAAAAAACATTGCTTTATTCATTTACCTAAGTTTGAAACTGAGTTGTCAAAAGCGACATAATATGTATAAAATATAATATGTACATATATTTGCTTTGCAAACTTTGTGGACGCACCTGTCACGATTAGTATGGATCAAAGAGAATTTAGTAAATATAGACGCGTAAATTTAGTAAATATAGACGCCTATTTATTTTGTAGTCACATAAATTTACTGCCATCTTTCGACGATGGATTAAAACTATTAGAACAACTTTGCCATTTGACTTTGATCTTTGTTCTTTCACTGATATGTGTTAAAATTGTTAAATATGAAACGGTGTAGCCATCTACACGAGTATCAGGTATGGCGCCATCTTTTCTAGCATACATTTTTCTTGATATTCGGAGGCACGTTTTTTCCTTAGACTTTATTTAATTTGATGTTATACGGAGTTATACATACCTACATATCTCTGGTTGGGATAAAGTTATCGTTATCGATAAATATTATTAAAGCATACATGCATAACAATATGATAGGCGATGATTAGTTTGTCATATATTGGGTATTAAGTAGAGTTGAGAGGGCGGTGTCTCTCAGGGTGCTCCTGCGCGTGCCCAACGCGCGACGTTTGAGACCGCAGGGGACCGTCTGCGACTACTTATACTGTTCCTGTAAGCGCGGATGAATCACTTGACCCCAGTGCTCTGGTTGCAAGCACTTGCGACTAATTAACCGCGAATTCCACAAGGACACTTCAATGAGTTAAAAGGTCAAACAGTTAATTTACACGGTAAGAATAATAACACGGATCACAATTCGGAGGTTTCATGGTGAACGTACAACGCGATACCACATTATGAATAATCAGCTAATGAATTGGGGTGCTTACATTAAGGAACACATTATAGACATTTCGTTACAGTATAAATGCACGCTGTGAGCAAGAGTGTATTTACTTGGCTTCGTAATAATAGTAGAAAACAAATAACCTGGATACACGTGACGTGATCTGAGATGCCATAAAGAAGTACCAGTTAACAACTTTGTAATTCCTATAAATTAGCGATATCCGTCACGATCTCTAACTTGCCTGTTGTTCAGAACCGCCGCTGATTCCGTACATTATGGAGTAAATTCACGATTTATTGTGAAGTAATGGTAAATAATGGCGGCCCGTGGATTATGTACGTGAAATGCGTCACCGCGGCGCAAACATAACTGCTCCACTCTCAAGAGTTGTTCCATACTACCATAGGTATGGTATGGACTTTACAATAAAACTTACCTAACTACAACACTTACGCAAGAAAGTTCCATTAAGGGAGTGGCCAATGTTTTTAACATTTGATACACAAGCAAGATGATTTGGTAGTAGATTGGCCAATCGAAGTAATCGAACGGTCACTTAAATAGTATAATAATATTGGATGTATGAGGTGTAATTCGAGACGTTTAATTAGCAATTTCAGTAACATTTAAACCGCTTTCTTCTCGGTCACTAATTACTGTGCTTGAAAATACAGACACGAATGCATGGAGAGTTTTCTTACGATCCGGTAAAAAAACATTTCACGCATTGCTCAGTGTATCCGGTACTTAATATGTACGTATACCTACCTAGTAAGCACACTAGGTATAGGTAGGTATACCTATGCATAGTAAATCTAGATTCTAGTTTGTACAAAAAGCCTGAACGCTTAGTAACCACGAATGTTTTTTACGTGTAAGAGCCTTATGCAATCGTTGTGTCACGATTTACGTAAGTAACTCTTCAATACCATGCTCGTCAGATTCACGACAATGCGCGTGGCAGTATTTTCTAGGTGGATCATATTTAAGTAATACCTCAAAGTTTATTGATTAGAGGCCGTTAAACCTAACCGCACATATTTCGAAATGCGGAATTGCCACTATAAACGTGTTATTTGTAATCTTTTTAGATATTTTACATCGTGCGGCGTGTGGGGTATTCTGTCACTGCAAACTTGGCTTGGTCCGAATCTAATCCTTTTTATTATATCTAGTGACGTGAACGTCAAGATTTATTTAGAGTGAGCCTAATAACTTATTTACCCTATATATACCTACCTAATATTACTCATATAGGTACCGTTAGTCATGCTCTTGTCAGGATAATTTTTATACAACGTACGAAAATGTGTACAGTCACCTGCAATAATATGTTACTCTTCGAAGGCCGCAAAAATATGTGACACGCTCTTATGGCTCTACAAATAAGATCGTGTCAGATATTTTTGCCGCCTTCGTTGTGTAACATATTATTGCAGGTGACGGTACAACGAAGATATTTTTCATCACACTTGCTCGGAAAAGATGTATTTACACGTAGGGCTTGCGGGCGGGAAATTGAATTTTTCGCCCTAGGGCGGAAAAAATCTTTTCCGAGCAAGTGTGATGAAAAACACTTATTTACACGTAGGGCTTGCGGGCGGGAAATTGAAATTTTCGCCCTAGGGCGGAAAAGTGTTTTATACAGAAGTTTGTTTTTATTAATTCTCCTTTTTTTCCTTACAAGTGTGATGAAAAACATTGTGTGTGCCACGGGCGGTAAAGAAATTCCGAACTCGTGAACATTTTAAGCCCTCGCTTCGCGTCGGGCTTAAAATTGACACTCGTTCGTAATTTCTTATTTCCCGCCCTTAATACACAATGTACTATTTCATCACACTTGCTCGGAAAAGATGTATTTACACGTAGGGCTTGCGGGCGGGAAATTGAATTTTTCGCCCTAGGGCGGAAAAAATCTTTTCCGAGCAAGTGTGATGAAAAACACTTATTTACACGTAGGGCTTGCGGGCGGGAAATTGAAATTTTCGCCCTAGGGCGGAAAAGTGTTTTATACAGAAGTTTGTTTTTATTAATTCTCCTTTTTTTCCTTACAAGTGTGATGAAAAACATTGTGTGTGCCACGGGCGGTAAAGAAATTCCGAACTCGTGAACATTTTAAGCCCTCGCTTCGCGTCGGGCTTAAAATTGACACTCGTTCGTAATTTCTTATTTCCCGCCCTTAATACACAATGTACTATTACAGTACATATGGTCCTATTTTCCCGCACTAGTGCGTAAAATAGCACTTTTCGTGCGTATGTCAAAAGTTTAAAGGGCCATATTTACTGTAAAACGTACGATACACGTGCGAATTTCCTCTTTTCCGCACTTGTATCGTAAATAACTATTTTTTTAGTATTACACTACGCGCGTCGCCTATAGTATATATAAACATAGTAAACAGCCCGGGTCACAGATTAATAAATAGTTACTACGTAACAGATACTTCATTCCCAAACAAAAGCAAAAATACCTACGCTATAATAGCCTACAAAACCTTAATAATAATACCTGCTGCTCAGGACAAGAAGAAATGTACCATAAGTACGCGCACAAAGAGTCGAGACTGTGTTGCCCGCCGTTCGAGTCACGTGCCAACGCGTCTTCGTAAGAATGCGCTAGGGTTGTAGCTACCCTACCTATGATGATTATTGTAATAAAACGAATGTTGCGAATCAAATATGTTTTAGTTTTAATATAATGATTTATAATTTTTTCACTTCTCGGAATTCTCTGTTATTAAAATTTTATAGTTGAAAATATGTATCCTAAATCGCGTAAATAATTTTAATAAATATCCAGGAGCAAAGCAACGGACAATCAACGGTTTTTAAAAGTTGTAATACGGTGCTACCAGGCCGATTAATTATTACGTCGTCAAAATTATTTAAAAATACTTTTTCTAACCCTTCAATATAATTATTAAACGTTTCAGGTGGGACCTTTAGAAAGATGAATTTTTATTATAAGCCTTTTCCTTTGTTTTTTTGACTTTTTCACCCATCTACTGCACAATAATTACGTGGTTTCGGCATTTCGAAGCATAAGCGCGGGAAACGCGCGGTGCAATGCGGTGCGAGCGCTGAGGCGGGCGTTCGGCGGCCCTCTGTCGGTTGTATCGTCGACGATACGCCGAGCGGTAGGCATATAGCGCGTGGCCTTGAGCGTGTGACGGAGGCCTGCCCGGGTAGAGAAGGAACACGCGCGTCGCGCCACCACGCCCGCGCCCGCGCTAGTGCCGCCACGCCACCGCGTCGGTCACGTGGCCTCGTTTGGGCGCACGGTGACTTTCTACCGTGGCCAACTTCTCACAGGTCACTCGATCCACTCATTGCTAATTATTTATAGTATTTATACAATAATCATTACTTAATATTTTCGTCGCTTCTTAAAAAGAAAGTAGGGTTCGTTGTGGTTGTGTTACTATGATTAATTACTTCATTAGTCGCAGTACGCCATTATGCACTTACAACATGCACGTGTTTTTGTATTCGTAAAATTAATAAACGAGATCGACTAAAAACCAGTTGTTAATAGCCAGAATATTTTGCAAATACGCCAATATGCATAAAAAATTGTGTGGAAATTGAACCGCGACGATTCATCTAAAATAGCCGAGTGCAGGAGTTTAGTGTTGACAACGTTTTGTTAGGTATTTGAATTTAGATGTTTGCCGAGGTGACGTAGCGCAGTAGAGTTCATGGAGGCTTATTTAGCTTGGACAAACTTTACTTGGAACATTTGTTATTCTCTGATGTGCTTTGGTTTGATTGTACCTTAATTTCATGGTACCCTTTTAACAAAATTTCTAGATCTCAGAACGGAATAGTGTCAACATGCCTACGACGTTGGATCACAATACCTAAAACACAAATTACTTATGTAGAGTTAGACCAAGAAAAGTCTGCAACGATTTTGATAGCATATGCAGTGCAAGTGTTGTTTATACGTAATTATTTCATAGAAGTTTGACGTTTAAAATAACAGTTGCACTTCGTGTGCTATTAAAATCGTTGCAGACTTTTCTTGGTCTAACTCTACCTACATTAATTAGTGATTAATTTACTGTCGTTGTTCTCCTATATTATCGTCTTTAGTTCCACAGATATTATTCTATTAAAAGATTTTTTATTTCCTACGACAAAGATCATAAAATTGCTAATAAGACGTATTTGTTGGAATTTGGTTTGACAGACACTCTGAAATTATATATACCAATGGGTGTGACGCTCGCCTCTCGTAACATGCCGGAAGTCAAGAATAAGGATCTGGCGACTTGAGACAGAAGACCAATTCCAACTTGAATACATTGCGACATCTAAATGATATCTAAACCAGTAGTTCACCCCAAACTGAGAACTCGCTGTTTGCCAAAAACTGTAAATGTAGAGCGATTAAACTTGAGGCACCTACTTACATAGTCAGCAATGGATCCAAATCCACGTGCCATTTTTTGCAAGGCATGTGGAGCCCTTAATTGATATATTTACGTCACCATTATGTTACGATAGATATTAAAATAAACTGTATCTGTGGTAAGCCGTAATGTTTCTTGCCAAATGACAAATAGGTACCTATATTTCAGCCTTTATCTTCCCACTGCTGGGCACAGGCATCCTCTCATGCGCGAGAGGGATTGGATTGGGCTGTATAGTCCCCGCCCTAGCCCAATGCGGGTTATTGGGGACTTCACATACGCCTTTGAATTTCTTCGCGGATTTATGCAGGTTTCCTAACGATGTTTTTCTTCACCGAAAAACTAGTGGTAAATATCGAATGATATTCCGTACATAAGTTCCGAAAAACTCATTGGTACGAGCCAGGATTTGACCATCACCAACGCTTCCTATCTGTTTATTTTATTTCGTTTTTATCTTGTTAAATATATTAAAATGGTAAATTTAGAAACAAGATTATAAATGTGTAAACCGAGCACTTTCATTTTGATAATACTCGACCACACTTTCTTGCAAACATGATGACCATAGCAAGACCCCTCACAAATACATAGCTTTTTGGCCTTCAAGGCTCTTGTAGCTCCATATTCCCTTGAACGAGCCTGCTCATAATTTAATGAATAAAATATAATGCCCTCAACAATACAATTATATGAAAATCATATATGACTTGCCCTAGTTTCTAAGAGCAGGAAGGAATATAGCAGAGATTGGACCTAGGGATCCGACCCTTTCCTCTCCCGTTTTGGGGAGTAAGCACGGTACGATCTCGTGGCTACTGGGCTAAATCAGCTTTGTTTGACATTAGGAACAAACGTGCCAAGCGGCATCGACTGAAACAAAAGTGCATACTCACTGCACTCACTTAGCCTACGATTTCAATTTAATAAATTATACATTTTGAATGGCTTTATCTCGGAAACTATTAGATCTACAGAGACAATTCTAGTGTAGTATTGTAGCAAATTTAGTTTGACAAAGTTGCGTTCGGCGCTCGAGGCATACTTTGATTATTCATTGGGTCAACATCATAAACAAGTCTGCAAACAATCAGAACTACCGGTTTTGACGTAAACGCTAAATGTATAAAATTACTGTATTGTAAGATTTGTAAGTTATTGCGTAACAAATTATCCTCTGATAGCTCAGTTAAAAACACGAAATGCGGGGACGTGCCCCTAGGTAGCCATTCGTGTCTTCCAAGTTGAATGTAAGCTTCGCTTCGCTCGCTCGTTCGATAATGTCAGTTCGCTCGCGCCAATACCTGTACGGGGAAGTATAAGCGAAATGCACGCGCGACTGTCATTTACATATTGGCTCCTCTACACGATGGGCCAACGCCGGCCACTCCAAGGGACGCAGCCATGCGGTAGAACGAGATAGCAATATCACTTGCTCCCTCTAACGCATAAATGCGTCCCTTGGAGTGGCCGGGCGAGTGGTTGGCCCATCGTGTAGAGGAGCCATATCATTTTGATGTCACAATGTACGTTTGAATTGGCCTCTAGGGCACGGGTGACAAGTCGACGCGGGCTCACATAGGTGAGACGTTATATTATAACAGTAGGTAACTAGTCACGGTGTGATAATATTGTTATTTTAAGGAACATTGAAGTGCATCGGCCGTCGTGTCCGACAGCCCCAGAGGTCGTTGAATTTTGTCTTCTGCCGCAAAAACAAAATTTTAACTGCATTTGATTATTTTTATGCTCAGCATTGTATGATCATTTATAGTGTCATGGGTTCTTTACATATTTTTTCAACTGCTTATAATTTTACTGATATTTGGAATATTATTTTTTTTCTTTGCAATTTCGAGAAATAAAGTTAAAATGCGAGCAAATATTAAATTGATAGTTATTACGTATATACATAATACTTATATGTAGATATTACAGCGGGGCAAAGTTGTTTAACTCTCGTGTTGAGGTATCATGTCAAGCAATGGAGCAAGCGAAAGATTACAAAATAGAACCACGACAATGACGAGTTTTTCGAAAAGTAAAATCTTGAGCGTAGCGAATATTTCAACGCACTACAAGGGTTAAACAAACTTTGCTACCGAGTTATTAATATATAATATTTTTTACCACATCAAAACGAGCAAAACACTAACTATAAAACATTACAATTGAAATCCAAATGGACGCTATTTCATCATTCAACATCTTTACTTAAAATCCAATTCCACCAGCCAACAATGAGTAAACAACTCAAAATTACCATCTAATTACTTTGCCACTCTTGCGGATAAAATGCAAATTTCTCATCTGTTATTGAAGAATAAAGAGAGCCTTTACGATCTGGTGTGGTGAAAAAACAGTTTACGTTGTTTAAGCTACACTAGGTACTTTTTTATGTGTAACAAAATTGTAATAATCGCTTGGTACCTGCCATTGAGCGAATACCTGTTATGACCAAGCGAAAAAGGCACTCCGCATGTTTACATATAATATGTGACTTTCCACGGGTAAAGGTACCTTATGGCGGTCGGGCCTACGTTGTTATTAACGACGCTCCAATACTAATGCGGTGCTACGCGACTTAAGCGCCAACCGCCATAAGGTACATTTACCTGTGGAACGTCACATATAATGGTGAGTAACAGATGTTCCCGGCCACGACCTTGCCGCGGCGGCGAGAGCGCGCGCGGCCGGAGCGGCGCGGCGGCGGCGGCGGCGGCGGCGCTTCACAACACGAACGAGCGCGCTAATCGCACGTCATGAGGTGTTGTTATTACGTATGTACAATTGTACATTAGTGTAGGTACAACAAAACAGACTTGGAATTAGAAATCCTGTAGTAAAAAATCTATTTACGCATATTGTGAACTGTAAAACCACGATGAAACGAAAGCGCGGCGGATTATAAACAATATTCATTCATCACTGTCACCATGAGCCTCATCAGTGACGAAGGAAACAAACCCAAGGAGCGTTAACCTCTTCTTGTACAACAAAGAAAAAAGGGAGGAAAAATCAGAAGCAACATAATAGAACACATTAATAGTTATTTGTACAACAAGAGATCAAAGTTTGATATTTCTTCGAGTGCTTATTTTGAGTCCCGTGCAAGCGAAAGATTCTATAATATAAAATTTTTCACACCTTAGCAGTGAGAACATGCCTATTAGACAACTTGAAAAATGTAATCCTTCTTCGTCACTTAATACCTATGCACTCATGTTTTCTTAAGATATACAAACAATTAAGTTTAATTAGCGCAATCGAACACAAAAACAAAACGTAATAATAAATTTCAGTAAAATAATATGGAAATAACGACCATAAACTGACACTTCAACCGACAACTTTTTTTTTGTAAAAAAAAACTTTGTAAGATACGGTCCGAATTGCGGATACGTACTATATCTACTATAGTAGAAATTCTTAATAGTAAAATAATTAATTTTGCGTGATAATCTGTGTATTTTTTGAGTTCATTATTTTAATTGTATAATAAAATACCTAAAATATAGTATTTTTATCAAATCTTAAACTTTATTTTAATTAAATAATTATTAAGGATTCATACTCGTACGGAGCTCGTACGTGGTTTGGAACGATGCGTTCTGAAGTTTTTCGGGGGTCTATTATAAACAGTCAATATACCGATGAATGTCGTTTGAACTTTTTTCGTCTGTTTCTTTTTTCTAACAGTGTGAAAGGGACAGAGATAATAGAACCCAAGTATTTCGAACTTGTATTAGACCCCGCATGTTGAAATGACATTTGACTATAAAGGTCACTTGAATGTCATTTTGTCTCACTCAGTGAGCAAAATCGCATTTTGCTCACTATTTTTAAGAAGCAAAGTACCCTCGCAGTGCTGCAAACTGCAACCTGAACGAAACAGGAGACATAGACAAAAAAAATCGGGAGACACCAAAAAAAATCAGGAGGTAAATTGTAACATAAATATACCTTTTTATGAAAAATAAGGTGTATGAAGGTTAAGCTATGAAAAAATGTTAGTACCTATATGAAAAAAGAATGTGAGTAATTTAGAAAAAAATAAAAAATGGAAAACCATAAATAATCAAGAACCCGATTCTAACACTTTTGACAGTGACATTTCTAGACCAGAAATGTCACTTTTGACAGCTGGCAGATAAATCCCTCGTTTGAGCTGCTGAGGTGAAAAGTTATAAAAAATCGGACCTTAACTTAGCAGGAATATTTATAGCACAGACGTTGGAAGTGTTATTTCAAACGTCAAACTTCTATGAAATTATGACGTTTATATAACACTTGCACGTCTGTCTGTGCTATAAAAATCGCTGCAGTTATCTTGGTCTGACTCTATATATATAGGTACTTACATATGCTTCTAATGACTATTTCTACTGGTTCTGCGTTTGATCATAATTATTATGCAGCTCTAGTATGATACTTTTGCAGAATTTCCTATACATCAAAAAGTCGTTTTAGGGCTTATTTTAACGCAAATTAATGTACAAACCTGGCCTTTAATATACACCTTTCCTCCACGGTTTATACACCATTTCATAATTTCTATGTCGTTTACGTATAAGATTATGTTACGTTAAAGATAGAAAATCCCAAAGGTCCGAGATAGACACCGATTAAGCAGTTAATGGTGGGCGTGCGCTCCCTGCCGTTAGGGTAACGGGATCGGATTCCGGCTCCCGACGGCGACGGCGAGCGCGGCTCTTCAGATACTCATTTGTTGCCGAGCCTCTTATACGACAACCACTACATATTTTTGCTATTACACATACAGAGTGTCTCTTTGACTGGGACGCTGAGTATCAATTAGGAACTATAGATTATACGGGAAAGATAGTTTGTACTCCGACCACGCTAAGTTTACAGCGACTCTGTAGTGACAATATGTATACATAAAACCGGCCAAGTGCGAGTCGAACTCGCGTTCCAAGGGTTCCGTACATCAAACAATTTTTGTCAATGTTTTCCAAGTCCGACTCAAGCGTGACTAAATTTCTGATAAGTTTTCCTGTCATCTACAGGTAATAGTTATTTGTACAACAAGAGATCAAAGTTTGATATTTCTTCGAGTGCTTATTTTGAGTCCCGTGCAAGCGAAAGATTCTATAATAGATTCACGAGCGTAGCGAGTGAATCTAATTTAGAATCTTGAGCGTAGTAAGGGATTCAAAAGCGCACGAGATGTAAATAACTTTGATCTCGTGTAGTACACAAAATTTTTCACCCTAAGCGGTGAGAACATACCTAGAGGGACAGAGATAATAGAACCCAAGTATCGAACTTGTATTAGACCCCGCATGTTGAAATGACATTTGACTATAAAGGTCACTTGAATGTCATTTTGTCTCACTCAGTGAGCAAAATCGCATTTTGCTCACTGAATGAGTCAACTCAGTGAGCAAAATGCGATTTTGCTCACTGAGTGAGACAAAATGACTCAGTGAGCAAAATCGCATTTTGCTCACTGTTTTTAAGAAGCAAAGTACCCTTGTTCGAGCTGCTGAGGTGAAAATAACTATTTTACACCCAGTAGTTTCTAAATATGTAACTTCTTAACTATTTATTTTTAAATTACGGAGCGATTATAACGGAAAATATTTACTTTATCAAAAAGTGGTTGTTGAGGGCCCTCACCAGCATAAGATTGAAGCTCCACTTTACGTGTACCTAGGGGAGGTACCCTAAAAATGCTTTCTTCCTAGATTTTATTTTACCACTTTGTCGGCATGATTGATTTATGATTTTCTATGTCAAATAGAAGTTTAGTAGCACAATTAACGTACCCGTGATCGTTAGTGCTACTGCATTGCATTTGGTCCGGTGTCCGGTACCAAAGCCGCAGACGGACAATGCGAAACTGTAAGGGTTCCTAGTTGACCACGGAACAAGTAGGCAATGAAAATTATACTGGCCCATAAGCATAAACCTATTTACTAAGTCAATTTTTATTATGTCTAACGGGTCTCATAATAAGTTACAAGAGCCGAAACACATATACATAAATAACCAAGTATCTATTTAATATTTACACTTTAGTTGATGACAACGCGTTAACGTCATTCGCACGTTGCGTGGCCTATACGTCTTGCCATCAGTTTTACATTGACATATACGCTCACGTCTACGTAACTTACTTTCTATGCATTTCGCTCGTACTCGCATATTAGTGCAAGCGAGATGTACAGAAAGTAAATTACGTAGACGTGAGCGTTATGTCAATGTCAAAACTGGTGGTAGACGTACTAGTGTAGTAAATAAAGGTAGTGGACCCCGCAGTAATTCCCCTGCCGGAAAAAACTTTACAATATGATAAAGTATCAATTAATAAAAAGTATTGTATAAATATCCAAAGAATAATAATAATAGTATTTAAGTAAATACCTAAAGTCTTAATTCGTTAATATTTTTACGGAAAAATGCTTCGTTCCAACTTTCGTCTTCACCGGAAGTAGTTATTCAGTCGACGTCAAAGCTATGTTTACATTTTTCGCCTTATTACAAAGGAGTAAAGTGCAAAAGTGTAAATATATATTTGACGTCGACTGTTCATGTAACGTACTGCAACATTATATGAAATATCAAAAAAAAATATCCCAGCAGAAATACCAATAACTTATTTGGTAAAAAAATTTTGGACGGAGGAATTACTCGGTTAAATATATAAACAGATTTGTATTTTTACGTATAAATACCTAACTTAGGAGTGTTTTTAGGGTTCCGCACGTCAAAACGAAAAAACGGAACCCTTATAGGATCACTCGTGCGTCTGTATATCTGTTTGTCACAGCCTATTTTCTCGGAAACTACTGGACCAATTAAGTTGAAATTTGGTACACATTATATGTAAATTAGTAACCCAAAGATGGACATATTTTTTTATAATTTTAAAATACATAGGTTCTAAGTTATTTAAGAAAATACAAATAGCCAAAAAATGACCATTCCTCCCTGTATCTCCCAAACTACTGGATCTAAAATTTTGAAAAAAATACACAAAATAGTGCTTTACCTATAGATGACAGGAAAATCTATTAGAAATCTGCAGTCAAGCGTGAGTCGGAATTATGTACGGAACCCTAGAAACGCGAGTCAGACTCACTTGGCCGGTTTTTTTTTTGGATATTTATATGTTAGTTTCGGCTCATACTATACAATAACCAAGCAAAATTTCATCGACTGAGAAATTAATGCATGGGTCTCCATACAACAACTTGCTTCGTTTACTACACTATACTGGGATCTCCTTGTGATATCATCATAAACGCGAATGGCACAGATTAGCTATACTTACACACTTGACTGATTAATTTATATACCTACTTAATAATCATATGATATGCGCATTATCTCTGGAGCATACGTCATGCGATCATTGGAGATTCAATCTTAATTAAAAATAATAAAGTTAAGTTTCCAATAATCATAAATTTTGAGATGTGGCGTATAGCAGGCAGGGGACGACGTGTCAATAAGTCAGCGAGAAACAGCTGTTTTTATAGGTATATTTTTTTATATCACTCTACTACTTACGTCAAAAGCTTAGTATGTACCTTAGAGCATTTAGTAACTGGAGACGTCATCATGGCTGTCATTTTCTGTACGAAACAGTCTGCCGATTTTTGCGGGGGAGGGGACGTCAAATGTATTGCTATTTCTACATGATTTGTACGTAACATACAAATAGCCAGTCCGAATACAAAAGTTTGCACAATTGTGCAAGTTTTTCGGCAGAGGGGTTAGCTCTTAAAGGCGACTCCAGTTATTAAATGCTCTAAGGTATGCACCTATTAGCTTCCTTGACCTCGCTACAGACCGATGCCAGATTTTACTGAGATTCAACGAAAATATTACCTTAATACAGCTCGCAAAATCGATCAGAGCCATTAAAATTGGGGAATTCGCTGATTAAACAAAGTTTGGGATTGATTAGATAACCAAGTGATGCTTATCACTTGTTAACTAAATCACGACACTTATCAAATACTTTCAGATTCAGGTTTCCGTATATATCTTTACAGTATATCATTAAATTTATATTATCACTAGGTATAATAAAATGGCAAAATAAGCAGCGATATCATGGTCGCATTTTTATCACCTGTCATGCCATTCGTCACTTTCGCACTTACATATTTGTTAGAACGTGACAGGCATGGTGACAATAGTTATTTGTACAACAAGAGATCAAAGTTTGATATTTCTTCGAGTGCTTATTTTGAGTCCCGTGGAAGCGGAAGATTCTATAATAGATCTTGAGCCTATGCTCAACAGCCATCGAGCCCATTACTATTAATGGACTCAAAAGCGCACGAGATGTAAAATAACTTTAACCTCGTGTTGTACATACAACTTATCACCTCAGAAGTGAGAACATATTACACAACACACCTGAACCTGAAAAATGTAGGTAAATCCTTCTTCATCACAATCATCACTCATGTTTTCTTAAGATATTCTAACAATTAAGTTTTAATACCGCAATCAAACACAAAAACAAAACGTAACTTAAAGTAAAATAATATGGAAATAACGAACATCAATTGACACTTCAATCGACAACTTTTTTTTTGTATGTAAATAAACTTTGCAAGATACGGTCCGAATTGCGGTCACTTGAATGTCATTTGCCTCACTCAGTGACCAAAACCACCAAAATGCGATGTTGCTCGAGCTGCTGAGGTGAAAATGATAAAGAACCATATTTGCCCTACAGTACGGATTGGTCGCCTTGTAACTCCACGATTGAAAGAGACAGGCATTATCGTTGTCACGTCATTGTCACGTAGACAAATGTGACCATCATATCCGTATAGCTGAGCTGTTCATTTAAAGTCTGTCAAGCCATTTCCGTTAGTAGAATAAGGCGGTAAATTTAAAAAATGTGGGCGCCAAGGGCAATCGTCCCATAGAAAATTTTAATTTCGCGTCTTTTTTTACTGACAAAGTTGTTTGACCGGCTATAAGTGTGTGGATATATTTATAAATTAAATTTTAATCCTAGGAATAAATGGTTTAATAGCTACAGTTACATTTTTTACAGTTTGCAGTGTGTTGCTAGTATTGCTATAACAACAGGATCCTCATACCTTTATTCTGATAAAGAAGGTATATTTATTGATAGCATTTGATTTTGACCAAAGACATGTAACTTCGTATAAGATGAATAAAGTGTAAGGAAAAAACGTGCCTCGGAAATCAAGAAAAAGTCATTCTCAGATAGATGGCGCACACACCTTTAGCCTATACTCGGCTAGATGGCGTGACGACACCGTTTCATATTTAACAATTTTAACACATAGATATCAGTGAATAAACATGGGTCAAAATGATATAAAAATAATAAAATCATTTATCCATATACATAATTTTTTTTGATAATTTTATACGTTTTCATTTTGAGTTTTAGTCGTGTGTCGATAGATGGCAGTAAATTTACTGTGACTACAAAATTTACTAAGGGGTCATCCATTAATTACGTCACACGAATTTCTAGGTGTTTTTACCCCTCCCCCCCTCCTTGTCACACTTGGTCACATTTGGCAAATCCCTCCCCCCTGGTGTGACGTCACATTTCTTCAACGAATTCGAATTACTTCGGCAATTATTCATTTAATATTGTATCAAAATATTTTTGACAAAAGAAATATTAGTCAAAACTGAAAAATAAAATTAAACGAATCGTTTCAAAAACTTGTTATTTAAATGTATATTAGCGTATAAAATAATTTAAATACATTTTCGGTTACTGATGAAGTTAAAGTGACGTCACAAAGTTTGTGACTCCTCCTCCCCCTTGTCACAACATGTCACATTTTCTTGACCCCCTCCCTCCCCCTAAACATGTGATGTAACTAATGGATGACCCCTAACTGTGACAGGACCCCTCTATACTATCTATTCTCTTTGTTTTGACTAAGAAAGTCTTAATCAAATGCCTGTACTACACCCGTAGTCCCTTAGACGAGGCTAGATTTAATGTATGTATTCCATTACGTTATTGGTAGAATCGATTGCGGTCATGGTATGTGGAACGACCAAAGCAAGGACGCCCGCCCAGAAAGCGAACCTAATAGAAACTACCTACTCGCAAGCCGCGCTTTAGGTACTTTACTGCGCACCAATACTCTATCCTATCTATACATATGTACTTACTTTTACGAAAGATTTTATTCATTTAATAAAATACTAACTGTAAGTATCCGATATATTTTAAGTCTACTCTTGTTTAATGAATCTAATTTGATTAATATTGATACAAAAACCGGCGAAGAGCATATCGGGCCAAGCGTAAGCGTGTAGGCACCAAACAACCTGGTATACTACCTGGTTTGTAAATATTTTTGGGCACGTAGTTTAAACGTAAGAGGGGTGATTTTAAGCGATATTCAAAGTTATTTATAATAATATTACTTACCTAAATCAAAAACTTGGTTAGAAACCTTTATAATATAAGCATTGAAGAAGTGCCACACGTTGATGTTATGTTTTTTTTTTTTCATTTATAGAGTACAGTCAGCAGCAGAAGTTGCTAAGCGGGCCAGATGTTCACAATTACCTTGACACGCTCTTATTCTCTTAACAATAAAGTCGCGTATAGATCATTTTGAACACCTGGCCCGCTTAGCAACTTCTGCTGCTGACTGTACCTAGCCATCATTTCAGCAATTTAACAAAATATAAAAATAGGTAGCGGTTCACAAAGACCTGCTGTGTCCTGAATTTCATCAATAAACATTTTATAGTTTCGGAGTAAAACTTCATTGTGACATTGTTACGAAGAAATGAATAATACATATGTATTACGATAAAACAATTATCGAATATAGTGATGTGATGTGTGTGAAGCGTCATAGGTATAGCCAGTACGCATACTAATAAGGGGGAAGCTCAACGCCAAGTGGGCAAAAGGGCTGCCTAGCCAAGGTGACAATCGCTTGCGCTACGAATGCTACGATAACGTAACGCTTTGTCTCTCTGTCACTCTCCCATATTAGTGCGACAGTGACAGTTGCATTTCGTTCGCTTCAGAGCGTTAAGGTGGGATCAGACGGTGCATTTTTTGTTCATTTTCTAGTTTCATTATTCATCGTTCACTCAAAGTGACACGTCTGAATACAAAATGAACCAAAAATGAAAATTGAATTCATTAGTGAAAGTTAATTAAAATCTTTAAAAAATCTTTATTAAATGATCACAAATAATTAAACTTATACCAAGACGCACAACTTCATTCGACGCCATAGTGAAAGAAAATAAAAAATGAATAATCTTTCCAGCAGCCGTGCGTGAACGTGAAATGAAAGGAAAATGAAACATTCACTGGAGTGAACATTCATCCGAGTGAACCGTCTGATCCCACCTTTAACGATTGCCACGTGTTGGCTACGCACCAGGGCAGAGCGCACCGCGCGCGGCCAACAAGGAAGCAGCCGCGACGCTACAGAGCGGAACGTTCGAGCGGACAAAATGCACTTGGCTCGCTCTACCATTTTTATAATATGTAGGTACTAGGGTAGGTAGGTACCTACCTAATTATTTGTGTCTAATTCTTTAGTTTAGTACATGAAGTGGAGATAACTGACGGTTATCTTCTCGTCAAGTTACCATTGTCTCAATTAAGATTATGATAACTTAATATAAATTTCCCTGTAGTACACTTTGAGGCATACCATTAAATTAAACATGTATTGAATAATACTTTTTTCCTTCCGGTAGCTAATATTGTATTGTAAGTTTAAATCTGTTAAAATGTAGCGTAAGTGCTATGTAGTAAAGCCGTTTCTAAGCTGCCGCCCCTCCACCTAAGCCCACATCTAAGAAAGAACGCATCGCACACAAGCACAACAAAGTCGTTTGGCAAAGTTTGTGTACGTTGCGTGTATAATATTATATTAAGTGGCTGTCAATACCTAAAACGCGCACACTGTCTAGGTATATGTATCGGAGAAAATGAGATAGCGGACTGTCGCATGTTATATACCTACTGGGCCAGGGAATATTAATAAGAAAATTACGACATAAAATTAATATTAAATTTTATTTAATACTTATTATTAGAATTTTAGTTAAAGTTAAGCTAGTTTTTAATTAATTTTTTAAGATGTGTATGGGTTTTTTTAATGCCTGCAATAAAACATTTTATTATTATTTATTATTATTATTATAAAACAGTGGATTTTTTGTGTAATATTACTGGTTAGCGGTTTAGGTATAAATATTTTGAAATTGTGATTTTAATGTAGAACCACAAGTCAAAAAAATAAAGACAGATCCGTTTAATGGTGATTTTAAGACCAATCTTTGCAATTCAAGTTCAAGTAAGGATTGGTAACGACAACAACGGGTAATTATAACATTTAGAAACAATGTATTTTTCAAAACAATCCCGTTTTTATTGTTCTACATACTCTACTGAAGTAAATAGGCATGTATAAAATTAAACAAGGAAGACATCGTGATTTAAAATAAAAGAAGAGTCATAATTCGCAAAGGCATTACATCACAGCAGTTCATATCCAGGTCACAGCTCTACATCCACATGTAGGTGTCGAAGCTTCATAATATTTAAATATTCAGCGTAACATAATTCGCAGGCAAATATGATTAGTAAATTCGCTTACTTGTCAAGAATATCCGAATAAATAACCATCGCCAATGCTGCTCCATGCATTACTTTATTCCAACAAACTGTCACTTTTAATTGCATAATATGTGCATAAGAATAAAAGGATTTAAAATTATTAAATTCAAGCCTTGTTCTCCACTCCATATACATGACAATTACAAATACATGCCTAAAATATATTACCATGAAATTAAGTTGTTTCATAGTATATCAAGATGTGGCGTAACAGATGCTAGGAGTTAGTTATTTAAATAGAACACGTGGATTCTGTATGGTATTTAAAAATACCTTTTTATTAAAATATGGCATTTATCGACATTTTTTAACACAATTTAATTTATCAAGAAGATGTAAGACAAGTACTTATTATACCTAATCAAAATTGGTTCAGTAGAAGCAGGTGCGAGGAGTATGTATGTGGGTTAACAACCCGAGTCCCGGCGCAGATAACCGCTAGTCGCGTGGTTATCGCCGTGGTGCAACATACCTAATCGTTCGACCGCGCCGAGACTGCCTCATGAATGCTTATAAATACTAACACTAACTATAACTTGGAATAGTTACAGGCAATATACAGAACTAACAGACTACTAATTATATAACGTCTTCAAAAACACTTGATAAGAAAAATATTAATATTTTCTGTGACGACTTCAAAGGCTTCCGGTAGGAAAGATAATATTTTGAAGATGGGCACCTCCCTTATTAGATATAATATAAGTCGTTTCCTATCTTCTATTTTAATATGCGTTGACAGTTTAACGCAGGCGATCAATAAAATACTAGGTCAGCAATATGAGAAACGTTTAGAGCTGAAATGAACCCGAGTAAGTCCGCTTCCAAACACATTACATATAGTTACCTAGTATCCTTAGCACAAACCAATAACAACAATATCCAACATATATTTCAAGCAAGGCTTAGAGTTCTAAAAAAACATAAATATGTAGTAAGTACCAATTCCTTTAATTTGTTCCGAATTACTCGTATTGTGCATACAGTAAGAAAAATATATCTACTTACTTTGAATGGCTGATAAAATAATTTCATCTATTTATGAAGTTTGAATTGAATGATGAGTATAACATTAACAACTCAAAACATAAAATCAAAAATAAATTTAAAAATGCAAACTAGGTATTATCGCTGAATAAATAAGTATGTATGTAGCAAATGAAGGAGATTCATGCCTACACTTGTATACCGCCAAACCCGTCCGTGGGAGCAAACCAAACAATGATGTTCGGAATGCGATACAAAAAAAAAGAGTGAGGGAGAAGATGCCTTAAACAGAGAGGCATACAATTATTTTGTAACGCGGGCGCCTTCACGCTCTGTCAAACACGGGAACTATATAGAAGGAGGGTTAGAGATTAGAAAATTTCTATATCACGTAGATACCTGTACGGACGAGGGTCCGCTTCAATAAAATCCTTACTGGAATTATGATTCTATTTTTTTACCTTTATTTCATTTTGAACTGTTTTCAATAATGGAACGTTGTTAATATATACCCACCTCACATAATTATGTACACTCATAAATTAGGTGTATAATGAGAATGAGATAAAACATAAATAATGTTTAAATAAAGTAGAGTCTGTTCGGAAAGAGAAGAGTCGTGGGATGTATTGGGCCCAATACATTCCACGACTCTTCTCTTTCCGCACAAACTCTATATATGTAAACATGTACTTTAAATAGACTAGGTACGCTTGATATGGTCCATGGGATATACATACGGTAAGAATAGGTACATTAATACAGTTGTAATGTAAGGGTTCCTCTTGGCTTCAGCTACATTGATTCAGTATACGAGCTCTATAAGTAAAGTAGGTTAGGTCCATTGTCAAATGTTGTGTTGACCCAGGAAAAATAAATGATTTTCACCCCTCTCATGCTCTCATCACCATCAGTAACTGATGATAGCTTGTCGTTAGCAACCCCTAAGTACAGTGGAACCTGGCTAACTCTACCCTCGATAAGATGAAATCCTCGTTAACACGAAATAAACTGCCATACCCTTCCCTTGAGACTCTTGAGAGCCTAAAACCTCTATAACTCGAAATATTCAACCTCATTAAGACGAAGTAAGCAGCGATTCCCTTCACGACTATTCAGTACATTTTCTGGACGCCATTCGGTAGTTTTCGTCAGCAGTTCGCGAGTTGCAACGATAACTATATCCTTATAAGATAATATTGTAAGTTCCGTTCATTTATACAGGATCCTGAACTGATGACACCATTATCATCAGTGTTGTATAACAGTGGTGGTCCGACCCGATGACCAACTGTATGTACATATACCCTTTGAACTAAAAAAAATCCTAATTGACCCAACCGTCATTGAGTGAATACCTACCTTCGAATTGTCATAGAACATAACAAACACGCAATAAAAGCTATTATTAAGGTCCACCTTACTGTGCTTCTGTAAACTGTACCAAGATGTAATCAAGACTTATCCTTGATCTTCAAATCCTGCGCTTTATGCAATCTTATCTTATCTTGAGCTAATCCACGTCATAATTTAATCTTGCTAAGAATCTCCTTCGTATAGGTACTTATTACCGAATTAACTAGTAGGTATTGTTAATGTTACTCAAGAGATTTTTCGCTCTTTTTCATTACCAGGATAATAATTAACCAAAAACACACAGAATTCGACATTTATAGGATGTACAGCCGTTTTTTTACTAAAACATTAAGGTGTACGACCTTATTTTTTACCAACAATTAGCTAGTCTAGCTGATAATCAGTTCAACCTTTGATGAGAATAGGCAGATTTTCTTAAAAAAAGAACCCATTGAATATTTATCCAACTACATATAATCTAAACCCTAACACAGATCACTAAATTACAATGCAGCAACACAAATAATTACATTAATTACCTAGACATTTCAATAGCACACAAGCTTAGGTATAAAGGTTATAAAAATTTTGCTTTTCTCTGAATTGTTTTTTTAAGGTGTGCAATAAAAACAATGTATTGTAGGTAGTCAAAGTTATACTGGTAGTCATTAGAATTTGAGTACCTAATTGTTAAAACAACTCGCTAAATGGCATTATTATATACCTATATGTACACACACTTGCCTTGACAATGCTGTACTTAATACAATAAAATAAAACTGGCGCTTTTATTATTTACTTATAGTGGTCGTGTCCACGGCGACGACACGATTTATCGTCAGGATAAGGAGACTGTACGCAGTCGTCGCTATTTAATCGGGGAGTGTAACGGAATATCGTGGACGACATCGTTGTACTTAGTATAAAAGCGACTGCATACAATACAATTTCATGCGTTTAGGTACCCTGCTATTGCCGTTACGGTATAGTAAAAGCGCCAAATAACATCGCGAGTCGCGTTTTTTATGATTTATGACTGGCTATTAATTGGAAACACAACCATGGAGATGTAATCGTTTCACAATTAGGATACGATTAGATTAGCCTACCTATGTATATTTCAGCCATCACAGTTTGATCTAAACTCAAATAAAAAACGTTCAAGTACAGTCGCCATCAGATATATCGGAGCGGCCAAGGTGCTCACAAATATCGGAACACGCCTCTATTGTCAGGGCGTTAGAGCGCGTGTTCAGATATTGTGAACACCTTGGCCGCTCCGATATATCTGATGGCGACTGTACCTATATAAGAACTACTTGTACAAACAAATACGGCGCAATTAAATCAAAAAGGGCAGTATGTACCGCAGTAGTTACAAGCCCCACCCCAATCCACTTAGAACCTATTTTATTTTCTGGTTGGAATAAGTACTTACAGTACAACGTCCGGTCAGTTACCGGTGACCTTGATGTTATATTCGTAAAAGTAGATATCTAATGTAAGTATGTATCTATTTTAGCAATAAGTGTTACGGAAACAAGAAGGAAGCTTACCTCTAGCCCAGCCGGTGAGGACGTTGCCGAGGTAAGCCACCTTGTAGGTGGGGTCGGGCTCGCTGATGCGAACGCTGTTGGTGCGGCGCAGCAGGCGCCCGATGCCCTTGGATATGCGACCGATCGTGCGAGACGTGAAATCCTTAGCCGAGTGACTTTCCGCGAAGGACTCTTCGGCTGGCAGAGTCGATTTTTCTGAAGAGGTATCGTGTAACTTATGACCCTTCAATTTGGGCATAAGTATCGGCAAAGATTTTTTCTTTTCCGGTGTTAAGGTTTTTGCTTGGTTTACGCTGTATACATTGCTGTTTTTCTTAAAGCTCTGGCCGATAATATCTTTGGTTTGATCACCTCCCTGTTCAGTCTTATCAATTTTTTCGGTGTCTTTGTTTCTGGCCTTTACACGGCCGTTGCCGTTGAGGTTTTCGGAGAGCGAATTATTATTAAGATTTCCAGTTTGGCCATCGCTAAGCCGTCGCTCGGCACTCGAACGTCTCTTCATTAAAGACGGGTTTCTTAGGAGAATGCTAGTTTCGCTCGAACTCCTGTTCTTAAGAATGTGTATTTTCTTGACACGCGACACGACAGCATCGGTTTCGTCGGCGCTGACTGTCCTCTCCGTTTTGCCTTCTTCATCTAGGAAACGGACGCGCAGTCCATTCGATTTGCATTCACTTTGTTTTTCTGTATCTTGCAAACACTCAGATTGACTTTTTACTCCTGTTTCTAGGCAATGGCGGTCGTTTTCACTCAGTGCGCCACCAGCCATTTTTCCTCTTGAATAGATTCACTTTTTGTAACGTTTTATTACATTCTGAATGGGAACCTCATTTACCACTGTTCACACGATTTCAGTTCATAGAGAAGCGTGAACTAAGCGTAAGCGTCGCTTATGCGTCCTTCAATAACTTCAAAACATAGGCAGAGAGTAGTACCAACCTTGCCTGTTAAAGAACGACACCGGTTTGGAATGCAGCCCTCTCCACACTTACTCAATGCACTTGTCTGCTTACTTAATACACAAACAAATGAACATTCAGATTTTAGGTGAAACAGTTTTGCGAAATTTCATTTGACACAACCGGTGTTTAGGATTGCAGCACTATAGAGAAGTCACTATTATTATGTTCATCCGCTAGAGCAGAAGCGGCGACAACCGCGACACATGCGACGGTCGCGGTGGATAACGACGGAATGCGTCGCCTGCGTCGGCGCGGCCGCGGCGGGGCGGGAGGCCCGGGCGGCGCGGAGCGGGCGGCCGCGGGCGCAGTGCCTCAACACACCGGTACCGTCTGAGCTTCCATTTTATTTATCATGATCATCCAAGTTGCCATCGCAGTGTCAGCGACGGTGACCTGTAACAATACGAAACAAACTTTACAAATACATGGGTACATAGTAATAAATCATAGGACCATATGAGTTAAAATGTTAGCTAGGTACCTTAACATTTGATATTGTTTTTAGGGTTCCGTAGTCATCTAGGAACCCTTATAGTTTCGCCATGCCCGTCTGCCTGTCCAAGGTAGACGGTAGAAGGTAGGTTTGCTCCGTGATAGTTAATGCTAGAAAGGTGCAATTTGGCTGAGCTACCATCCACCGGCGTAGGTTCATCAAATCTATTTACATATTTAAAAGGTGAGAATATGGCTTGCTTACTTAAATATCTCATTATTCGCCTACCATTATTTGGGACCGACAATCAAATGATAGACAGATAAAAAAATGACAGCTAGTATTCGTCAAATTATAGGAATTGCCAACTTTGTAATGCGAAAAATATTTTTTATACCACATCGTCTTTATTCTTCAAAAACTGAAGAGACGCAAATTTTGAGTTGTTTCCTCGTGTAGCCAACACGGTAGAACGGTAAAATTAACTTTTAAGCGGTGATTTTGAATTATAATGATAAATTTTTAATAGCGTTAATTTGGATTTTAGATTTGATTCGTAATGTTTGTATTTTCCTCGCAATCGTGTGGTGAAATAACACAAGGGGTTAAACAACAACTTTGCCCTCATGTAAAACAAATAACTACCTACCTATTGAATTACCCTTATTTAAATGTATTATTTGATATTTATTTTTATTGCTAGTTTAAACGGTTTTTTTTGTTAGAAACTAGATTTTGCCCGCGATTTCGACCTCTTAGAATTATTATATTCGTGATAAAAACTAACATAGGTATGCCTTTCCTTGGGACTCAAAATATCTTCATACCAAATTAAAAAATTAAATAGGTACAGCGTAACAGACAGACTGAGTTAGGTACTTTCGCATTCATAACATATAGTACTTACCTATATAATAATTTTAAAGGCATGCACGTATGTGTGTTAGTGCCGACTTGGTTCTGTTGTATAATACACATTATTTTTTAATACAGTTGCTCAAAAAGTGCTACTTTACGTAGCTGTTTAGCGTTCGAAAAGTTGTTCTTTGCGAACTAGTGCTTTTTACTTTTCCAGCTTTTTTAAATTTAATTCTGACTGTAACCGATAGGTCCACACCAGAGTGTGGATGTTCAAAAACTTTATATAATTTTTATTTTGCCATTAAACATTTATTAAGTACAAAAAGTATTGTTACAAGATATAAAGTAAATATTTATTAGTTATTATATAAATAAAACGTTATATAATACGATGTTACACTAAAAAACTTTTTTTTATTTGGCTGAATTGAACTATCATTGCCACGTTGGCTGTCGTTAACAGAAAAAATAAAAAAATAAAAAGTAAAACCGGCGCCCGCCATTTCCACTTAAAATTTAGTTGTATCAAAATAACTAACTTAAATTACAATTGTAAGAGTGTTTTTTGTATGAAATGAGTTAATGTGATTAATTTTTGCAATGTAAATCAAGTCTGAACGTAGTTTATAACTAGTGCGTATTAATATCATTCAAGTTCAAGGGAAAATTCGTAGGTAACTGTAAGTGTAATACTCATGTAACCGATATTTGTTTTATTTAGATTTTTTCGCAAAAGTATTAAAAAACGTCGTTTAATGTACGTGTGGAAGTGTTATTATTTACTTGTCCCGTGTCTTTTATTCGCCTACGGCTGATAAAAGACATCTCGTAAATAATAAGACACTTTCCACACTTGCATTGAAATGTACTATAAAATAACTAAAACAGTATTTAAACTTTCTATGGTAATTTCTTTATTTAAGTATTTTTTTCTTGGCGCGAATTAAGGCGCGATACAGCAGCAACTAACATTATTATTTTTAATACACTAAGTACCTCTCAAAAAGTTAAGTAGGTATAAGAAATCTTGGAGTTATTTATTGACTATTAGGAATCAAAATTAAATCTCAGGTACGAAATTAATCAAATGATTAATTATTTAATACATTTTGTAGTCATGTCCACATTAGGTATTGCGGGAAATAGCTGGTTTGTTACTGCACACCGTTGTATGGGGACCTTGCACTTTGAGACTATGGCTGAAACTTGGCACAGTTGATTCTTAGCTGGTCTTGAGCAGATACAGACCGGGAGCGGTCGAGAGCCACCACTCATTTAGTACGTATAAGAAAAATATAGTTTAATATACAAAACTGTTTGATAAATGGGAGATAAAAAATAATATTAAGCGTGGGTCAGAGTGATCAGTGGGATAGAGTGATATTATGAATGTGGGAAAGTTACATATAATTTGTTCTACAATCGTTTATTTTTCTTGTTTTTCGTAAATAACTCGTAAACGGTAGCCGACAGCAAAAAATTATCTTTTACGTAAATAATCTGTTTCAGATTTCTTATAAAATAAGTACTAAGTACTGTTTTTCGCTACCATCAATATTAAAAAAAATATTGAAGGGAGAAAATAAATACTTAGGTCCCCTTTTTTAGTCATTCGTAAATAACTCGTAAACGATGGCCAATAGCAAAATTTTTTTTAGTACATGAATAATTTACATAAAATTGCCTACAAAAAAGGTCATTCAAACTTTTTCGCTAGGATCAATATTAAAAACGATATTAAAGAGAGAAAATAAATTCTAAGGTCCCCTTTTTAAATATTGATCCTAGCGAAAAAGTTTGAATAACCTTTTTTGTAGGAAATTTTATGCTAATTATTCATGTGTTAAAATATTTTTTGCTATTGGCCATCCTTTACGAGTTATTTACGAATGACTAAAAAAGGGGACCTTAGTATTTATTTTCTCCCTTCAATATTTTTTTTAATATTGATCTTAGCGAAAAAAAGTAGCACTTATTTTATAAGAAATCTGAAACAGATTATTTACTTAACAGATATTTTTTTTTCTCTGGGCTACCGTTTACGAGTTATTTACGAAAAACTAAAAAAATAAACGATTGTAGAACAAATTATAAGTAACTTTCCCACATTAATAATATTTTGTATTGAGATCACTCTGGCCGACGCTTAATATTTTTTTTATCTCCCATGTAACAACAGTTTTGTATAATAAACTATATATTTTCTTAAACGTTATAAGTGTAGCTTTACAACTATATTTTTTGTTTTTAGATTCCTACTACACTTAAAAAAAATGGTAATTATGAAAAAATTCCTCATCCTTAATTTATCCGAAAATGATATATCACATGCCCTAATAGGTACAGTTTTAGAGAAATGTTGCTCCAAGTGAAGCGCGGCGGCGTCGTACTTCTCCCCCTCCCCCCCACTAAATGAGACGTGGCTCGTGAGGTCTCCCGGTCTGTATCTGCTCATGACCAGCTAAGAATCAACTGTGCCAAGTTTTAGCGCATAGTCACAAACTGCAAGGTGTCGTGCACTAACAAACTAGCCAAAATGACGCTCCGATCTCTAAATAAAATCCATTTATAAACTATAAGAAAGTTTAATAAATGATATACCTACGTATACCTAACGTTATTAGAGTCGGACCAAGAAAAGTCTGCAACGGATTTGATAGCCCACGCAGTGCAAGTGTCATTTAAACGTCATAATTTCATAGAAGTTTGACGTTTAAAATAACACGTGCACTGCGTGGGCTATCAAATCCGCTGCAGACTTTTCATAGACTGACTCTAGCAGTTTCCTTGTAACTTTACACGTTTCTGTAAAAAATAATGAATAACAAATCGGGATACGAAAGTAACGAAAGTGGGAGGAGGATCAGGAATAGGAAAAGCAGACACTAGAATTCACTTGATGACTGTTCTCACTTCTTTTTAGGGTTCCGTACCAAAAGGGTAAAAACGGGACCCTATTACTAAGACTCCGCTGTCCGACCGTCCGTCTGTCACCAGGCTGTTATCTCATGAACCGTGATAGCTAGGCAGTTGAAATCTTCACAGATGATGTATTTCTGTTGCCGCTATAACAACAAATACTAAAAAGTACGGAACCCTCGGTGGGCGAGTCCGACTCGCACTTGTCCGGTTTTTTTTACATAATTAATTAATTCGTTATTTTTCATTTTTAGGGTTCCGTACCCAAAGGGTAAAACGGGACCCTATTACTAAGACTCCGCTGTCCGTCCGTCCGTCTGTCTGTCACCAGGCTGTATCTCACGAACCGTGATAGCTAGACAGTTGAAATTTTCACAGATGATGTATTTCTGTTGCCGCTTTAACAACAAATACTAAAAACAGAATAAAATAAAGATTTAAGTGGGGCTCCCATACAACAAACGTGATTTTTGACCGAAGTTAAGCAACGTCGGGCGGGGTCAGTACTTGGATGGGTTTTTGCCGTTTTTTGCATTATGGTACGGAACCCTTCGTGCGCGAGTCCGACTCGCACTTGCCCGGTTTTTTTATAAGCTAAATGCATGCTATTGCCAGATTTCATGCTTTATTCAAGATGGAAACATATTTTTTATAATTTTGTCAAAAATGGACGCCGTATTATATCTATGAAATATGAATAGTATGAGTAGACTCAACACGTACCTACAGTAAAGCACATATATACACATGCACATTATTTGAAAATGTAATACCTTATTCTAACTTCATATGTTCTGTTGAATAGGTAGGTATTATTTAAATATATGACTAGAGAGCATAGTATTTTTGACAATCACTGATATATTTACTATTTACCCAAACAAGGAAATAAATAATTTTGCCAGTTCAAGACGCATTTAGCATTGATTTTCCGCTAAGAAACTCAATTTACATATTAAGATATCTATGTATATTAATCGGTTATGCCTTCTGCGTGACCTTGGTTGATGTGAAATCATTATACTTACGTGGTGCCAATCGCTGGCAAAATATTAACCGAGGTAAAATCGTTTCGAAACACAAGTACGGTGGAGTCGCAAGTGTCCGAGCTTTTCAATAAGTAAATGATTAATGTCGGACGGACATCTTGAAATAATGACCCTTGCGACTCTACAGTAGTTATTAAGGATTTTGTACCTATCTATTTTTTTGGTTTATTGATGACTTCGATAAATGTTTTTCAACTAGATAAACATATTGTGTTATTTTAAGTATCTTCTAATTTAGTTATTCGGGTACTTCTCACAAGTGTGGTTTAAATATTTTTTCACTTCTCATGCTCAAAAAGTGCACCTTTATGTCGTGCGTAGACGACATAAAATCGCATTTTATGCTCTAGAGCATAAAAGTAAAATTTTCTTCTAAGACTAAGGTAATCGGTCTCAACAGCCAAACAGTTAAAACATATTGCACAATTTTACTGAGCAATAAAATTGTGTAGATGACAAAACTTGTTATATTATTTTATTTTTGCTACAATTTATTAGAAATCCGTATTTTCTGTCATTAAATTTAGTAAATCACATAAAATAGGAGTCGATTATCGTTCAAAAATGCTTCGAAATGTTTGACTTGGCAGAAAACCAAGCGTCTGAAACTCTGATCACATGTTGAAAATTTAAAAAGAAAATTAAAAAGTTAGTTGGCGGGAATTGGTTATGTATTATGTTCTTTCGCTTTACGACAATTTCATGGTGTAAATTGCCGTGAAAAACATAATTATTTTCCTCGCAATCGAAGTGAAAAGCAGAGTGTACAACAAGGGCATAAATGTCCATTTTTACCCTCGTCTACTAAATTGCCTCGGGTAAAAATGGGTCACTTTATGCCCTTGTTGTACAATCTACTATTTCACGTCACCTATTCGAAATAGGGCTTTTTCTTCCCTGCTAGGAGGGATCAAAGTGACAATTTTCTGTTCTAGGACACGATTTTATTTGTTTATTGTATAATTTTTTAAGCTTAAACAATATTTTCGAACATAATAATTTCCTCGTGGGCGATAAAGCAGTATGTGTCACATAGTAGCAAAATTAATGATTGTAAATTACGGTCAAACTAAGGCAGTTTTCAATTTATCCGGAAATAATCCATGTTCGATGTATATAAGCAAAGATAATTGATTGGAATAGAAAGGGGTAATAGTCTGTTCGAGAAACGGAAAACGGTGAAAAATAGAGATAATACTCCTAAAAATACGTGTGATACCTCATTAGATTCGTAATGATGTCTAAAAAAATGTATTCGAAGCGTGTATTAGCACACAAAAAATATCAAAAGTTATAAACAAAAAAAGGGGGAAAAATTTAGATATTTTTTATTTCCCTAATATCTCAAAAAGTGTTGATATTTAAGAAACCAAAATTAATATTATAAAAGAGGAGACATATTTCCAATCAAACATTCCATACTTGCAGAACTGTATCTCCATTACTTACACTTTTTATTCAACGCTGAACACAGCCCTCCGCGCCTCCTTTTCGAGAAACGCGCGCGGCGTGAAAAAACCATTACGTAACATTAAATATAATTTTAAAGATATTAAATATTGATTGAAAAATTAAGAAAAAATATGGTGTATTAAAAACATATTAACAAATGTACTACTTGTATAAATTTATCTTAAAGTTATTTTTTCAATAAGTTATGCAATTGTTAATCAACATTTTTTTTTTTTGAAAATTCTTCTTTATTGAAAACGAAAAAAAAATTATAAATAACGATTGTACAATTTTGTCGCTTTCTAGAGCCCTTCTCATATACATGATTAATAAGATCACATTATAAAAGTTTTAATAAATTTAATACTTTGCTTAAAATATGTTTTAGAATAACATAGAAAATTGACGAAAAACGAAAAATCAAGGTAAAATTGTAAATTAAAAAACAATATTATAACCAAACTATACATTTTTTCAGAACTTTTATAACGTGATCTTATTACGCATGTATATGAGAAGGGCTCTAGAAAGCGAGGAAATTTTACAATAGTTATTTATACATTTTTTTTTTCGTTTTCAATAAAGAAGGAATTTCGAGAAAATTTTGTTCATTAACAATTGCCTAACTTGTTGAAAAAATAACTTTAAGATAAATTTCTACAATCATTACATTTGTTGACAAGTTTTAAATACCCCATTTTTTTAATTTTTCAATGAATATTTAATACCTTTAAAATTATATTTAATGTTACGTAATCGCTTTTTCACGCCACGCGCGTTGCCCGAAAATGAGGCGCGGAGGGCTGTGTTCAGCGTTGAATAAAAAGTATAAATAATGGAGATACAGTTCTGGAAGTATGGAATGTTTGATTGGAAATATCCTCCTCTTTTATAATATTAATTTTGGTTTCTTAAATATTAATACTTTTTGAGATATTTGGGAAATAAGAAAAATCTACTTTTTTCTCCCTTTTTTTGTTAATAACTTTTGTAATTTTTTATGTGTTTTGCACGCTTCGAATACATTTTTCTAGACATCATTACGAACCTAATGAGGTATCACACGTATTTTTAGGAGTATTATCTCTATTTTTCACCGTTTTCCGTTTCTCGAACAGACTATAAATTCTAAGAAAAAAACGTGCCTCTTAGTTTGACATCCAAAACAGATGGCGCTGTACTGCGCCATGTTTTGCGGTCACTGTATTAGGAGGCACACTGAAAGGTTAGGACAGATGTCGCCACTGCTCCCGGCTTTCTTTACGTTTTGTTGTCAAGTGACAAGTGCGAATTTTTCAGTAATACTCGCGATTATTAAAGTAAAATGTATTCATTTATGACTGTACGGGAACTGCAAACCGAGCTTCGAAGGAGAAATACTACAGTTGGTGGAAAAAAGGCTGATTTGATACAAAGATAATCACTTAATATATTTGAGGTTATCTTGTGTATTTTACCGTTTATTCAAATTTTCGAAGGCTCACGTGCAGTTTTTCCTCTCATATTACAAGTGTTCGAAAAAACAAAGCGTTGGTGTATACGGGTCAATTTCTGAACACGATTTTTTTTCTGTCCGTGATGAAAATCGCGGGTTAGCATCAGATAATACTTACCATTTTTTTTTACACAAAGAAGTCACACTTTCACACCGAGTTCAATATGAATTCACTGATTAATTGGTTTTTAGAGTACACTTAAAAATACCTAAAGGCTCAAATTACTACTCCCGTGCCCTGTCCGGAATCTACTTTTGAGCATAATGAAAAATCCTACGAAAAATTCTACATTAGTATCACTAATTTAGTGTCAAATACTTAAACTAGATGATATTTACTATCACTGAGCACATACACTATTAACTTCATTGTGGTAAATAACTCGTGATCGATGCTTAAATTTTGTCCGAGCGCGCGAGTACAATTTCGTCGGCAAAACTCAAAGGGCTCTGACAGCCGACGTCTGTATTTGAACCGCCTCGTGTCCCGCCTCACCTGTACTGGCAGTATTCGGCTGTCTTTCAAAGGAAGCAGATGTACGTCAAGCCACGGCGTGTTCGAGCAAATCGCGTAAGTATTTCGGAATCCGGGTGGGCGACAATTTTTTTCTAATTTCGATGCCCCTTATAAATTTTATTTCCCACATAGCTTTTCAATAACAATTGTCATATTTAGGAGCCCTTTATGTATCTTTATGTAAGCGATAACATAACAGTTTGATCAAACACGATTTAAATTTTTGGCGAATTTTTTTATTACGAATTCTAATTTCCGTGCCCTAATTCCCATGGAATATTTACCTAAAACAGCTGATTAAGTGGCACGGGAATTAGGAAGTATTACATATATTGTCAACAAATCTTTTATTGGGGACACTGTAAGTTAATTGGCAATGTTTACGTCATATTATTATTACATATATATATATTGGCATTGAATATATATTATATGTAATAATAATATGACGTATATCTTTCTATTTTACATTTAAGGAAATCTTAAAGAATACACAAAAATCTGTGTACGGTTTTTTAGTATAAGTACTATAGTACATACAGGGTGGACCCGAATAACCCGGGCAATTTTAATACGTAAGGTAAGGTGGGGTAAGACGACACAGGGGTAAGACTATCACTTGTATGGAATCCTCGTACTGTTAGTCTTGCCCCACCTTACCTTATTCATTGATCATGTTTATAACATTAAAATATTATATAAACATATTTTTGGAATTAGTACATATTATAATACCTGTACCTAAGGTTACATGAAACAAAATGTTTTTTTTTTTTTTGTAAATTTGACAGCTGACAGCGTATGCCGTATAAAGTTTAAATATCTGGGAGACCGAGCTTTGCTCGGAAAACATATACCTACCTAAAAACTCAAAAATGCGCGTTTGCCCAGAGATAACACCTAGCTAGATCGATTTTTCGCCCCAGAAAACCCTCATATAATTTCATCGAAATCGTTAGAGCCGTTTCCGAGATCCCCGAAATATATATAAGAATTGCTCGTTTAATAGATTAGTTGTTATAAATTAGCTTTTCTAATACAAGAAAAATTAAATATATCCTATTCTTACTATATTATAAATGCGAAAGTATCTCTGTCTGTCTGTCTGTTATCTCGTCACGCTTAAACCGCTGAACCAATATCATCTTGATGACATTTGGCATGGAGATAGTTTGAGGCCCGGGGAAGGACAAAGGATCTGGGGGCACGGCAGTGCCGCCGCCAAGTCGAGCAAAACAAAGTGGCACGGCCGTACCATCAAATCTCAATAACATTCTATCTAAATAACATTTAATTTGAACATGTAGTCTAAGAATTAATGCACTTTAAAATCCCTTAGTTTTGTCACTGACACAATCACTCACGATCATCATTATTCTAAGGTACTTCTAGCATACCCACAAGTTCCAAATTTGAAACGTAATTAGGTTTTAGCTTTTTAAGCCAATAAAAATCTAATAATACTGCAATATTAGTCACGTTCTAAAGATCTAATAACTGCATAAATAAGTTTGTAATCCTATAGAAATATATGCGATAACAACGTTACCTTTTAGTTCTTACAATTAGTAGGGAAAGTAAAGGTACACTACAATGTACGATGTGAGTATGAATAAAGATGTGTATAGTTATGATATATGTGTATACATAGTATCAGTATGGTATGGGTATGATTACCCGAAAAGAAGGACAGCCTACAAAAAGAGATGGGATCCTATCAAAAATATTACATGTAAAAAGATGCAAGTCTCGCAACGCAGTTCTTCTACTACAAAAAAGTTTTGAGATGTAATGTGAAACCAAGTCGGTTATTTTAGTCAGTGCCAGGGGGTATTAAAACCGTAATACTATTAGATACCTTATTAGGGTTCCGTAGCCAAATGGCAAAAAACGGAACCCTTATGGATTCGTCATGTCTGTCTGTCTGTCTGTCCGTCCGTATGTAACAGCCACTTTTTTCCGAAACTATAAGAACTATACTGTTGAAACTTGGTAAGTAGATGTATTCTGTGAACCGCATTAAGATTTTCACACAAAAATAGAAAAAAAAAACAATACATTTTGGGGGTTCCCCATACTTAGAACTGAAACTCAAAAATTTTTTTTTTCATCAAACCCATACGTGTGGGGTATCTATGGATAGGTCTTCAAAAATGATATTGAGGTTTCTAATATCATTTTTTTTTAAACTGAATTGTTTGCGCGAGAGACACTTCCAAATTGGTAAAATGTGTGTCCCCCTCCCCCCTGTAACTTCAAAAATAAGAGAATGATTAAACTAAAAAAAATATATGATGTAGATTACCATGCAAACTTCCACCAAAAATTGGTTTGAACGAGATCTAGTAAGTAGTTTTTTTTTAATACGTCATAAATCGTAAACCGCAATTTTATTATGTTACTTGCTGCTACGGAACCCTTCATGGGCGAGTCCGACTCGCACTTGGCCGCTTTTTTTTTTAATACATATAATGACTTGGCAATCGCACACGATGTGTACTCTTACGTGTATTGCTCAAACTGCATGCCATTGGGCTAGCGCTATGTTCAATTAGGATTATTTTAAATAGTTGACGAATTATCCTACGTTATTATGTAGCCGTGAGCTTGCGAAGTAAGTAATAAGTATTAAAAAATAAAGGTATTTAATATTGTTATGGTTTTAATACCCCCTGGCACTGACTAAAATAACCGACTTGGTTTCACATTGTATCTCAAGACTTTTTTGTAGTAGAAGAACGGCGTTGCGAGACTTGCATCTTTTTACATGTAATGTTTTTGATGGGATATATTTTATCAATCATCATCATCATGCCGCGTAGACGAAGTCGCGGGCAGGAGCTAGTAATCTTTTCCCCTTAAAAGTTGGTCGGGTTTTTCGGGTCTATCTTATCTTATGGTATTAACGTCCGTTTCAAATACTAAGCATAACTTTAATTGTTTAGAATGGCGCCGAAAAAAAAACAGAGCATAGAAGAGAAGCGTTTGAAGAAAAAACTATATGAACAAAATCGTAGAGCCAGACTCAAAAGTGATCCAATACGAAGAGAAGCGCTAAAACAGAAAGACAGAGAGCGGTATCTCAGACAAAAACAAAATAAAGTTAAGCTTCCATTACTTGAACTTTCCCCCCGCCATAGAAAAAAAGTTCAAAAGCGTAATAGGAAAAATTATATTGCGTACAAAGCGAGGCAAAATGCTAAGAAAAAAACCAAAAAAAGAAAAACAAACACTAAAAACACCCGACCTAAAAGCAATAAAAGCACGACAGATTTTCCTGTTAACCAAAATGAAAAAGAACCTCTGTCTCGACCTGATCAAACTTCTTTACCTCAACGTAGCAGCCTTCATCCCAGCAACTTGCGTATCAATAGGAGCCCCAGTATAGAAATAGATGTTGTACATTCTTGTAGTGTTCCATACCAACGGCAATCCGGGGAATGTCGGTCGAGAAGTGTCAGCATTGATGATTCGAATAAGGAACGGTCAAATCCACAGCTAATGCTCTTGCGCTCTAAAACTGATACTAATCAGTCTATTAGTAGCTCAAATCATGATAGTCTGAGCGCACGTAGCCCACTTCAAACCCCGCCATGTTTGTCTCCGATTATATGCGAAGCAAATTCATCGAGCTCTTCTTTTTGTCCTGCCAGTCCAAGTTCTGACGGATCTATGGAATTTCACAAAACAAAATTACGACAATATCAACGAAATAAATCAAAACTAATAAGGAAATTGCATAATAAAATATCTAAATTACATAAAGACAAAGAAACGTATCGCAAACGATTAGAACGATTTCAAAACATTGTAAGTAGTCCAACCTGTAAAATTATTAAAGTGAATGATATTCCGAAACAAACTCTAAATACAGAGAAAAAGAGAGAAACGAGATACAGAGAAAAGAAAGAACTGCGAAGCATAGTCACAAATTTCTTTGAAGATGATGAGAATAGCAGATTATGTCCTGGAAAGAAAGACACTATTACGAAAAATTCATTAAAAAAACAAAAAAGGTATTTAAATGACACTTTGAAGAACCTTCACTTGAAATATTTAGAGTTAAACCATCCGCCGATTAGCTACGTGCAGTTCACAAGATTAAAACCATTTTGGATTGTAACGCCAGATCCGAAAAAAAGAGACACGTGTCTTTGTCAAACGCATGCCAATATGGAATTGCTTGTAACGTCGCTAAAACATAATCGCATTATAAAAGAAAATACAATCACCGAGTTATTAAAAACGATTTGCTGTGAAAAAGTTACGGTTGACTGTCTTCAACGAAAATGCACAAACTGTAAAAACAAAACAGTAATGTATCAGCAATTTGATAATTCTAATCCCATAGCGTATTGGGCATGGGAAAGAAAAAATAAAACGTATGTCAAAGATAATGTTACTAAAACAGCAAAAGTAGTAGACAAAATACAACATTCAGTCTACCCGAAAACGGCGATCGCAAAATTTGAAAAAGACTTAGCCCCTTTTATGAATCATTGTGCTAATATAAAGAACCAATATCAGTCTATTAAACATGTGAAAGACAATATGTCGGAAAGAGAATGCTTAGTTCATATAGACTTTTCGGAAAATTATAGCACAAAATATAACTCTGAAATACAGTCAGTTCACTTTGGTGCCAGTAGAAGTCAAATGACGTTACATACATCTGTGATATATACCCGAAAAAATGAGGACTACAAACACAGTCATTTTGCACCATCAGTACATCTTTGAGACATGATGCAATTGCAGTTTGGGCTCACCTCGAACCAATACTCGATGAAATTCAAGAAAGTGTTCCTAATATAACTACCCTTCACATCGTTTCTGATTCACCATCTGCCCAATATCGCAATAAAACGATGTTTTATGTAATAACACGACTTCAATCATACTGTTCAAAACTTACCCGTGTATTATGGCACTATTGCGAATGTGGCCACGGCAAGGGTGCACCTGATGGTGTTGAAGGCGTTTTAAAAAAAACTGCTGATCAACTAGTCGCTTATAGTAAAGATATAACCGATATTGATTCACTCGTTGGCAATTTAAAAAAATCCGCACCCGGCGTAAAAATTAAAATCGTCGAAGAACACAAAATTGACGAAAAAGTTTGGTTGCTTCCTGATAACATAAAGACCTTTCGGCACAATGAAAGTGCATCAAGTTGTGTGGACCGAAGAAATACCAAACCGTTTAGCACTTCGATCACTAACTTGTATAGAACCGGACTGCATAAATTACGTGACGCAATGCCCTCATGGGAAGCATGTAGGTTTTCATGACATTGGCGAAAACAATTCAATTATTTCCAATCAAAGAGTTTTTCAAGATGAGCCGACCAGTGGACCAAATGAATTGTCACTACTCGAAAACCCACCTGCTAAAAGCCCTACGAACGTTTTTATGGAAACCGTTTCAAACAATGTTGAAAGTCCACCGCAGCCGTTGTTACACTCAAGATACGAAGCCATACAAGAACGAAGCCCCTTGGCTGTACATCGCTTCAAAGGATCGGATCCTTTTTTGCTCGGAGCAAATCGGCAAAAGACATCAAAAAATACTGGTAAAAAATGGCCACAGACTTTGACTGTAACGTCTCCACCTAGTTTAGGACAACTTTTACATAGTCACTATGACCCCAATATGAACTCAGTGAGTGATATAGAGAATATTCCGACCAATTTATTCTCTGATGATTTGTCAGATCGAGTTTTTATGCAGAACGATGCATCGCCCAAAGAATGTAACAATGATGCAGCTGAAAATGATTCCGACTCTGAATTTAGCATTTTTTAAATTATAGCTAAATATGTAGTGGCAGTAGGAGTGAAAGTTTTGGTATTTTTCTGTTTCCCTCAAAGGCAAAAAACGAATTCAGACTATTACATACTTGCATTTATAGCTTCGCAAGTTGTGAATTGCTTCATAAATATATTTAAAAACAATATGTTAGTCATATTAAATACCAAAGAAATAAACGACATCATTTTACTAGCTTTTCATATTACATTAGATTAAATTAGACTAAATACTTAACAAACATAGGTAATGCCAAAACCTTGCTCCCTACGCAACGGTAATCCTTATTGATCAAATGAAACTTGTAGAAAATAAAAAGCATAGTTTATTTATGATACTTTTAAAACTTCTTAATAATGTTTTACTTGCCTAAATAACGTAATCATGATCCTTTTTGAGAAGTTTACTTGAATACTATTAAGTACAGGTTTTACCTTGTATAATTGTTTTGAAAAGATGTATTAAGTTTATTTGATTTTACTTTTGTTTCTAATTAATTATAAAGCTTTAAAATAAAGGCGAAGAAGTGGGTTACGCCATGTGTAATGGGATTTATTTTTCTAAGAAGACGTATTTGATGTTCATTTGTTCATAAACAAACTGTTGATTATCGTGTAATATCAGGAAAACACATGTCTTTTTAAACTTACTTTATGGGTGTATTTGTTTACTAGAGGAACTAACATGGCGGCGCTAAATTTGCCCTGCATATCAGATATTATACATATTTACGTCGAGCTTACTAATACGCCTATTTAACGTAATCAATAAATCATGATCCTTTTTGAGAAGTTTACTTGAGTACTATTAAATACGAGTTTTACCTTGTATACTTGTTTTTAAAAGATACATAATTATATTAAGTGCATTTGATTTTATATTACTTTGTAAGTATTTTAAATCTTTAGAATGAAAGAAAGAGGTCTTGTTATAGCTTTAAAAATAAAGGCGAAGAAGTTGGTTGTGACGCCATGTGTAATGTGATTTTTTAATCTAAGAAAACGTATTTGGTGAATAAAAAGCATATGAGGCTAACTATTAATTCTGTTTAAACAGGAATAGACTTTCTCATAATGTTTTACCTATATTTGAGATATTTACTTGAATACTGTTGAATACGGGTTATTTACCTTGTAGACTTGTTCAGTTTATTTGATTGTAATTAGGTATTTTAAATCTTAAAAAGAAAGAAAGAGGTTTTTTTATAGCTTTAAAATAAAGGCGAAGAAGTTGGTTGCGACGCCATGTTTGATCAATGTGTTTTTTTTTATCTAAATAGACGTATTTGGTGTTCATTTGTTCATCAAGAAAAACTTAACTGTCGTGTAATATCAGGAAAACACATGTCTCTATAAAATAATTTTATATATGTGTATTTGTTTACGAGTAGTAAGTTTGGGCAAGTGTTTAGTTGTTAACATGGAGGCGCTAACTTTGCCCTGCACATCAGATAACTATTCTACAATTTACGTCGAGCTCACTAATTAGCTGTGATAGTTACCGTTGTGTATTGTCATATAAAAGATAAAGCTCAAAAACGAAGTGTATCGCCCCATACCCTTACAATAAATACGATCAATGGTTACTTCATTATTACTACATTACTCGTAACTTCAATGAATAAAACCATATTTTTGATTGAAATTTTGTTTAATAAATCAATGCCTTGTTTTTGGTATTTTTTTTGGTATGTAGAATGTATATTTTCCCTATAACGCTGACAAACTGATAAGACGCTCCGTAGTGCTACGGCTTAGAAAGTGGAAAAGCTACAAAGTTCTATGTTCTAAAAGAAATATTCTGAACTAAATGTCAATAAATAATTATAATCGTCAATAATAATATTATGTCTCAATGTTTCTAAAAAAAAACTACCTACCTGAAGTTTTTTCTAGGAAGATTATGATATTTTTGAGAAATTACTTAACCAACCTACACTTTGAAGATTTTCCCGGAGGGCAGGGACACCCCGTAGATATACAAGTTTATTTTGATTGGGGCAAGACTAACAGTATGAGGATTCCATACAAGTAATAGTCTTACCCCGGTGATAGTCTTACCCCACCTTACCTCATATGTGGTCAAAGAATTTTTTGTGTTATGAATTTATGAAGGCAGCATATTCGATTTCTTCAGATTAACTTACACAATAACTTCTTCTCACTGTGCCCCTATTTATTTCTTAGTATCATTTCCTATACGGCCATATACCAGATCATACACCTTGTACCTATCTACATGCAGATACATAATTACACTTTTTAATGAATAGTTTTGTATGTAAGGCGGACATGTTTACGCAACTACTCAAAGTATTGTTTTGAAATATGTACATTTTACTAAGAAAGAGAGATTAGTTGCCATTAAAATAAAGGAAACGATTAGTCAAATATGTAGTTTTTAGTGTATCATACTTTCGTAGATTTGTCGTCCGAAACTAAAATTAAAGAAGGTAAATATGTTCGATGCCGCTTCAGTATGGTTGCAGTATATTATTGTAGATTAAAATAAACATAAATAATAGTTTTAACTACCAAAATAAGTTAAGAAAACAATTCCTGTGCCATGTTCTAATTTCCGTGCTAGTAAAATCTAATTCCCATGGACACACTAATTCCCGTGCCCTGATTAAAATTTTAAATTGAAATAACTTTTATAGTTTTATGAATATTTTTACCCCATAACAAAATTAATGTTTATTATATTTTTTATCAAATTATCAGCATAATTTTTTTTGTGTAATGTTGGTATTTCAAAATTCCATGGGAATTAGACAAAAATGCTCGTTTGGTGAAATTGACCCATACCTGGATCACCTGGATGTACAAGAAGGCGTTTCATATACGCCCGCCCTACGACACATCAGATAGGTACACAAAGTCGTTATGCGTATGGAGTACAGCATGTATGGCCAAGCCATTATGCCCTAAATTATGTACTACTTCATTAAAACTTAGCTTACCTGTGTATTTACTCTTTCCAAAATATTTATCTTCCTTAAAATGCAGCCTATAATAACGGTATTTGTCATTTGCCTTAGTTTTTGATACTCCAAGCTTTTTCTCACCAATTTATGCATATCGGGTCTTTGGGAAAAAAGGGAGATCCTATATTTCCACAATTTGTCGCACAATATTGCAGTATTTTGGAGAAAACGGAGAATGTTTACAATTTATTTGAAAAAATGTATGTGATTTGACAATGACGCCAAGACCCCACTGTGGAGGCGCCACCTGGCGTGATAAAATGTCAGTGTGCCTCCTCATTGTCGAACGTCAACTTTTGACAATCAGAATTACCGCAAAATGTATGGAGCTGTACAGCGCCATCTCGTCAAATTCGAAGTACGAAAATGTCTTAGATTTTACACATCTTACTAATAAATGTATCTTTGATATAAGTCAGGGCTCTCCAAACCCCGGCCGGCGGGCCAAATCCGGCCCGCGAAGCGTTCCAATCCGGCCCGCCGACAGCGGTCCAATCCGGCCCGCCGACAGCGGTCCAATCCGGCCCGCGGGAGCCAGGCTCCAGGTGTTCAGCCCTAACAGCAGCAACCCCAGATACACCCACCCCCCCCTCGGCGCCGACGGTGGCCCGCGCGAAAATTCTGAGGCGCAATATGGCCCTCAGGTAAAAAAGTTTGGAGACCCCTGATATAATAAATAAAAGTTTAGTAATTTTTTCATATCTTCAATTTAAAAAAGTAAATATTTAAAATAAAACTAATGAGAGCTGCAATAACTCTTATTTAAAGCGAGGTTCCTTGGGCGTATGTAATTTTATAAATGGTACTATTTTGAGACAAGAACAACTATTGAAAATGTGAATAAATATAAAGTATATGTGAGACCATCTATAAGTGCATCTGTTAGAGTCTGTGCGGAAAGAGAAGAGTCGTGGAATGTATGGGGCCCAATACATTTCACGACTCTTCTCTTTCCGAACAGACTCTACCTGTTACACAATCGGATGAACTTGATTGGTAGTAGGTATAGTCAGTGGGGAGAAACTCCTGACTTCGGGTAAACTTGGCTCCGTTCGGCTCAGCATTGCTCCGAGCAATTATTAGGGTTGGCAGTGGCACCACTTGAATTTTGACAACCCAAAATAGCCGAAAAGGGATAGTGTCATACATTAGAAAGGGATAGCACGATTCGACCCTGAATCGCTATCAAACTTCGGTTTTGTAGGAAGTGTCCTTTCTGTACGGTAGTACTATTATGTATTCTGTGGTACAGTCAAGTATAAAAAAATGGGTGCATATACAAGTTACTCAAAAGTATGTCCCATAGTTCTTAATTTGATGACATAAGAGCTATGGGACAGATTTTTGAGTATGATGAGTGCATCCATATTTTTTCACTTGACTGTAGTTTTCCATAATTATATCAGCAGTTTGAATGAGAAAGGAAAGCCGGTTTCTAATTCCCCACTACAGAGGGCGTGACACGCAGTGATCCACAAAGTATCGTTTATAAGCTCAATAGACTGTGTAATCATATAGAATCGTTTCTCGTTCTGACTTGTTTAACTAGAGTCATAGACTAACTATTAGTTACCATGGCTTTATCATACCCACAAGTTATAATTTAAACGATTTACAATGAAGTACATGTAGGTAAATGCGCTTGTAAGGCCCCTGACGTTATACAGGCGAATATAAATTGTGATCGCTTACCGTCAGGCGGGTTAAACTTAATTCCATCGTAAACTGAGATATTCATATTTATTCGTTAATGTTATTAAATAAGTTTAATTCGTATAATATATGTAGGTACCTTATAAATCCATACATAAAATGCCTTGCGGAGTGTACTTAATGTGACCAAGAGATAAAAAAAATAGATTATAAATAGAGACGTGTAAGGTTTGTCCGAACGAGTGCCCAAAATTACCAAGCGGTATTTACTTACCTACTCTGACTAAAATATATTTCTTTCCGTTTCCTCGGGGTAATTCAGATCCACAGAAATTGAAATAGTAGGTGAAAACTGTTTTATTTAATGTTTTAACTTCCAGGTCCGTTCCGTTCTTCCATTCCGTGGCCTTCAGTATTTTAGGGTTCCGTACCCAAAGGGTAAAAACGGGACCCTATTACTAAGACTCCGCTGTCCGTCCGTCCGTCTGTCACCACTGGTGATAAATGATGCTTACTATAGTTACGACGTTAAGCACCCAATCTTATTGTGCAGCAGGCATCACCTTACCAAACTGCTCTTTGATATGCAACATATGGCATTATTGCACGCCCCGCCTCAGCTCTTACTAGCAAGCATTCGGCAAACATATTATCCGCTCGGCGGAAGAAACCTGGCGCGCCACTTAGTCCATAAATGCGTTCGCTGCATCAGGTTCAAGGCTAGGCCTCTTCAAATGTCTATGGGCAACTTACCTAACGATAGAACACAATTAGAATATCCCTTTTTACATACGGGAATGGATTTTGCCGGACCAGTGCTGATAGCTGATCGAAAGGGTAGGGGTAGCAAAACAATTAAATCATATATTTTAGTTTTTGTCTGTCTTTCAGTCAAGGCTCTTCACTTGGAACTTGTCACAAGTCTAACGACAGAGTCGTTCCTTGCTGCTCTCCGCCGCTTCATGAGTCGTCGGGGAAAGCCTCAAACTCTGTATTGCGACAATGGGACTTCGTTTGTCGGGGCATCAAACGAGCTTAGTAATTTCTTAAAAAATAATCACGATAAGTTGCAGTCAGGTATGGCAGAAAATCTATTTAACTTTAAATTTAGCCCGGCTTACTCACCTCACTTCGGCGGACTTTGGGAAGCCGCAGTAAAATCAACAAAATATCACCTCAAACGCATTCTATCTCTTACACACTTAACGTATGAAGAATTAAATTGTTGCCTGATTCAGATAGAAGCTATTTTAAATTCTAGGCCCCTAACCCCCTTATCTTCTGATCCATCTGATCTGACCTACCTATCGCCCTCTCATTTCCTTATTGGACGTTCTCTTCTGTCAGTCCCACAAGAACCTCTGACTGAAGAAAACATCTCGCGGCTTGAACGGTTCCAGAGAGTTGAAAAACTCAAGCAGCATTTTTGGAGCCGCTTTTCTAATGAGTATGTTACTCTCCTCCAGCAGAAGACGAAGTGGCACACCTCAACGGACCAGCTGCAAGTTGGGACTATGGTCTTAGTCAAGGACCGCGCACTTCCTCCTCTCCTGTGGCTGCTGGGACGCGTCACGAAGCTGTACCCGGGCACGGACAACGTCACCAGAGTCGCCGACATACGCACGAAGAAAGGAGTCATCCGTAGGGCGTATAACAACTTGTGCCCCCTCCCTATTACTTAGTTAATTCTACAACTTCCATTTTTTTTATTGTCTTTTTTTGTTGAGTCTCTCAACGCCCGGGAGTATGTTGCGAACGCAACCTTTATTTGTATAATACAGTAACTAAACGCAGCCGTCGGGCTCGGCTAGTATTTGGAAGCTTTTTCTAAAGCACCAATAGGAGCGCTCCACATATTATGTATCGCGGCCAATTAGAGGCACCCAAATCTTAACCACTATTTTCGGACATTCAAATTATGCAAATCACTCTTTCATCAGCCTCCATACGATTACCACACCACTTTTACATTTAACCGTTTAGTCAAGGAACCCTTGTAAAACCAGTACCTATTGAAATTATAATAGTTTACTTCAAATCGAAGCTTTTTATTTGAGTCGTCGAGATCCTGACCTGCACGGCGGCTACATATGGTATAGCCTGGTGACTCACCAGGCTGTATCTAGGGTTTCCAAATACCGGACTTCTTTCAATACCGGTATTAATACCGAAACTGTCTTCATCAATACCGGGATCCCGGGATCCCGGTATTGACTATAAATAGCTAAAACAATTTGAGTTTTTTTTTAAAGGCTCACTTTTACACCAGATATGTATGTCCTTAGCTTAGGATATTAAACAATAATCGCCACCTGCAATAATTATGTCAACCCTCCAGGTTGGCAATCATTTTATCCGCCTTGTTGACTTCACAAGTCACATTTTTAGTTCAACCTAATAATCAGCCAATAAATATTCTTTGGCACCAAAAATTCGTATGCCATTACAATTAATGTCTTTCTACTTTTTGATAAAATTTTAAGAACTAATTATATTTAATTATTATAAAATTATAGAAAAAAAAAACACTTTTTTCGTATCTAGTTTGCAGTGAAGAATCTTACAATTACATGTACGAAATCTAAATATTTGGGTTCGTCTTTGACGTCTCGGGAAACGTGTCCAGGGTTTTCATTTTAAACTAATTAACACAAAAGTTATGGCCAGAAAACCAGTTTAAAGCCTAAAATTGTTCAACTTTGATGCCAAATATCTCGAAGGCAATGAACTTTGAAGTAAATATAGGATACTAAACTGCAAAACGTAATTCAATACCAAAAAAAGTAAGACAATGTTGCTGTAATAATTTGTTTGTAAAATAGTAAATTCCTTATGATAAATAATCACGCTAAGATAATTTATTTATTAGTAATTTTACTCCTGCGAGTTAAAAAAGTACTTTTATATACTTATTTTTGCATTAATACAAGACGCGCTAGTAAAAAGTGGCAACATTTTCTTACTTTTTTTTGTCTTGAATTACGTTTTGCAGTATATATTGCTTCAAACTGTTGATGTTAATATAATAAGCTACAAAAAACATTAGAAAACTAAGAGATTCAGATCGAAGGTCATTCGCGTGGGGTGGCCCCTTAATATATCCAGAACATCAGAATTCATCACCAAATATTTATCTAACGCATATGCACAGATCTTGTTTCAATTAAATGATCTTCTTTAATTAAATTGGAAAGTTATCTTTTGATACAGCCGAATTTGACCATTTTAATACATTTTAAACGTTATAATAGGCACATTTTCCTTGTTTTTGAAAATACCGGGATCCCGGTATTTCATTAAAAAATACCGGTATTGAAAAATCTGTTTAAACAGACGGGATCCCGGTATTTCGGGATCCCGGTATTGGAAGCCCTAGCTGTATCTCATGAACCGTGATAGCTAGGCAGTTGAAATTTTCACAGATGATGTATTTCTGTTGCAGCTATAACAAGAAATACTAAAAAGTACGGAACCCTCGGTGTGCGAGTCCGACTCGCACTTGTCCGGTTTTTTTTATGATTTTCATATAACCAGAACACTTTCGCAATAAAGACGTACATAATCATCTATCGACATACATACGTATCATTCATTTAGTTCGGTCTAGCTTATAATAAGTATTGGCTGATTATTAACCGGGCAACTAAAATATTAAACAGGAACTTTCATTGAGCATATAATAATATAATTTGGCTGTGCATTAATATTTTAGCACCAATAAATTTATATTAACCTCAAATATAAGCATCATATTATTAAAAAACTGGCAGCAAAATCAAGCCACCCAAATAATTTATAGGAAACTTGAAGTGATAAGTTGGCGTCTAAAATAATAAGTTGGCAACTAATATTGAAAAGCGATCATAAAATTTGGTTGTCATCTACCTAGTGGTTCACATCTAAGTACCTAATCATATTGAGCATATCGTTCCAGGTAGTAGTTTGATAGGAGAGCAGTTAAATTTAATGAATATTGGTCACTATTTACACAAAACACCTCTAATTAATTTACCAATGCGCAATGGTCAGTATACTTATAGTTGAAGTTCCTAATCATGAAACACCTAATGGCCATTATACCATTAGATCTTTCAATTTTTAATTACTAATTTCAATAGTTACCACTGTGTTCTGCCACAGTCAGAAGATAGGTGCGACGACGAGCGAAGCGAGGAGGAACGTGTTAGGTTGACCGTGTAGTGACGAAACAAAGTATTTTAAAAGAACTGCATTTTGGAATTAATAGATAGCCGTTTTCTTTTTAAAATGTGCTTCATAAATGGTCTCCAATATAATAATTCAGTTGCCAAATAAATACTTGGTACCTGCCTAAAAATAATCAGAAGCTGTAACGGCATTAAAATACAACTCATATTGATATATTTTAAGGCTCCGTTTTTGTTGCCAATCTATTAATTTTAGTAACCATATCTATTTTTTTAAACTACCCAATTTCGATTAATTAGTTGACCGGTTAAATACGTGCCATAAGTATTTATACTTAGTTACGAGGGATCATGTAACTAGTTATAGATATATTTAGTTTAGACTTTGCCAACTTAAGGTTTGCCAGCGAGCGATGGAGCGCAGTATACTGGGTGTTCGCAGGACTGATAGAATCAGAAACACGGAACTGCGCTCCAGAACTCGAGTTGTAGATGTAGGTGTTAAGACCGCTAAGCTTAAGTGGGGCTGGGCTGGACATGTCTGCCGCATGCACCCTGAAAGGTGGGCCAAAATGGTTACGGAGTGGGACCCACGAAACACCATAGATGGTGCTGGCCGGAGTGCAGGCAGACCGAAAAGGAGATGGCGTGACGATTTGGACGCATTTTATCCGGATTGGCGGGAAACTACAAAAGACAGGGTTGAGCGGAGGAAGCGAGGGGAGGCCTTTGCCCAGCAGTGGGACACTTAATAAGGCTAATAATAAAAAAAAAGACTTTGCCATAGTAGGAAAACCGAGGAGTTTCGAGGTAATGCACACACAGGTTTTCTATTTTACAGCGAAGTAACCCATGTTAGCGTTTAATAGCGAAAACATTAAATATAGTATTTGTTGTGCCGTGCAGGTACTTAATGATATAAATGATGGTAAATTTGCGGAATAATAACACTTTACGTAATAAAGATCACGACACGTCGGTTGCTATTACAATAATCAGATCAGAATAAACTTGTTTGAGCCCTTAGTATTTAAAGTAAGGTATGTGCGGATAATTCAGCTAAATTTAAAACTAAAAGTTATTGTCGAATGAAAGCCACACAGCATAAAGCTATTTTCTTGCCTTCCATAAGTTCCATATCAACTATTTTTTTTAATGTCATTCGCATTCCTCCTTGTTTAAATCATCTCGCATAAATGCTCGTGTTAATTCAGAATTGTTGACTTACGCAATTGCGCACCTTGCGCACTTTTGTCAAAATGTACTAATACAAATTTTCTTACTGTACTCCTTGCACCACTGTATAATGCCCATGTAACAAAATTAAGTAACTATATAAAAAAAACTAATAAAACACCTAACTCTGGGTTTAAAATCCCTGTTTACTTAGTACTAATACAAAGTTCATATATTACTTAATTTAATTCATATACTTAAGTCGGCAGTAAAAAGGAATACATATTTTATTTTAAATATACCATGTGGCGTATCAAATGAAAGGGCTTGTTGAGTAGATTACAAATATACAGGATGATTCATGAGACGTGAGCAGGACTAATCCTGCACACTCAGTAACTGATAATTGATCGATCACCGTCGTATTTAGGAGAAACAACAACACTTTTTCCTATTTTTTAACTTTTTGGTGAGGGCAAATTTAATTCTTAACAATCATGGTCACCCTACAGGACCTAATTAATAAACATAAAACCTCTTTAACCGTAATGGCATTTTGATTACGAAGAAAATAAACTGTCAAACTTGAGTGAGATACGAGTTTTCAAAAGTAACCAGACCGTGATGACAGTAATGACATTCAATTTGACACAGAATATCGGTAGTTTAGTATTCTAATTATAGGGTGACCATGCATGTCGTAAAAAAATAATAATTTTTTTTTTCAACACGACTAGTAAATTAACGTTAACCTCACTAATACTGATACGAAACAGTTGCTTATAATCAAACGTCGGACTCCAGCGGGCATTTTCGTGGCATGTCAGAATGATAGGTAAGGTTCGCAAATCAATCAATTCACTTTCGAGTATTTGTACTTAGTATTTGGTACCTAGTATTTATAATGTGAAATTCCAAATATCATAGCAACTAACTGCGTTATTTATAAACGTACTTGGACTACACATAAGTCAAAATGGCGAAAAAGTTCGTTTGGCTTTATCCGTCACTCAGACAATTGCAGCTGTGAGAAAGGAACAAAACAAATGAGTTAACTGGGCATGTCAAGTTCTATGAACACGGCTCTAAGGCTGTACGTTAGTTAGGTGTTTATTTTTTTATATCCTTTAAATTTTAAATAAAAATAAGATTGTATAATCTGTGTTTTATTTGATTTAATTTACATTCATGGTACATTTGTAGGTATATTATGAGAATATATTATTAATATTTTTTCCAAATTCTTGGCAGTCAAGGTTCTTCGTCGGCTTTGAAAATATCCATTTTAAACGGGAGAACGATCTTTCAACATCGACTGAAGTTATTGGCAAGTATTGGCATTGCTCAAAATGCTGAAGAGTGTTTTTATTGACTTTGCTTGTAGTCTCAACCTCTTCGTTTTGAATTAGTTTATTCATCATCCTTACTGTCTCATACCCTGGATTAGATTTTAAGACACTTCGTAATTTAAGATATATTTGTTTTCCCTTAGGGTGCAGACGTACTTTTGACAATTTGTTCATAGTCTTATTTATTACATTCAAAGAAGACTGCAGCGGCAAATTCGGATTTTGCAAGTGTTGTATGCTATTTGTTATCTCGGAAAAATGTGTATGAATAAACTTCACTTCTTCTTCTACGCTGGCTATAGCAAATATACGTTTTGCTTCTTTGATCGCAATGGCTTCACGACTATTTAGTGTATTTACAACAGATTTAACAGCAAAATAATGCTTGGCATAGTAAGATGCCGCAGCGAGCCACGTACCCCATCTTGTAATAACAGGTTGGGGGGGAAACGGTACACCCGGAAGCATTTCTCGAAAAACGTTTCTTCTTAGGGGAGATTTCAAGAATATTTTTTTTACCCAATTTATCAAGTTATTCACATTGGGGTAAAGTGTTCTAATTGTTTCTGCAACCCTGTTCAACGCATGAGCTAGGCACGTTACGTGTGTCATATTCGGGTATATTTGAGATAATCGTTTTCCTGCTTTAGTCATGTAGCGTGCTGCATCAGTGACAAAAAATAAAAGTTTTTCCTTATTTTTGTCATGGTCGGCACCCCAAAGATCGTCAAGCGTGCTCTGAGCGAGTTCTGAAATAGTAATATTATTCGTTTTTTCAAGAACTTTTGAGCTGAAGACATGACACGTTTTAGCTGCGGCATTATCAAGGCTTCTGATTACTACGTTGGCGACTGGTTTTCCTTGTGCATCCGTGGTCTCATCAATGCTTAAATAAATATATTGATTTTTTAATGCCTCCCTTATTTCTTCTTTTGTTTCTTCGTATACTTTCGGTAGGTATTTCTTACGTAAGTAACTTTCATGAGGCAAAGTAATATTCTCACCGTATTCTTGATTGATACATTTTTCTATAAATCCTCTAAAGTTTGGGTTCTGTAACTGAGCCCATGGGATATTACATTCAACTAAGAATTTCGTCAAATCTTCGTTAAATTGCATTTGCTTATCTTTTACCAGCCTGTGTGAGAGCGAACCAAGATGTCTTTCAATATTGCATTTTTTGGGAATTATGTAACAATGACACATATTACAATATATTTTATCATTTTCAATACTAAAATTTATATATTTATTGACCAGTTTCTCAAGAGTAGTAGTTTTTCTTGATTTGTGTGTTTTTGAAGATAGATGACGATCAACATTATATTTTTTGGGCTTCATATTAACTTTACATATTAAGCAATATATGTGACCTTTCTGTGACTTAAGTTCGGAGTGCTGTCGTAGTATCGTTTCCATTGCAGTACATAGATATGCAAATTAACAAATAAAGCAAATCTTTCTATTGATTAGACGGCACTCTACCGTCTCTACCAACAAATATAGGTAACTATGAACAACAATCATAATGACGCATGTCAGCTATTTATTTGTTTTTTAAGTGTCCACTTCAGTGGGCTATCAGTCATCACTTAAAAGAGTATTTACACATTAAAGATGAATAAATAATAACGGGTAACTAATTTAATTATGTTACAAATACTAGGTACATTATAATACTCGTAAGTTAAGATTTTTTTGTAAACCTTACCTTGCCCTCAAACTGCCCTCTATAGTCCGACGTTTGCTTATAATTAACGATATGCGCAGTGTTAGTCCTGCTCACGTCTCCTGAATCACTCTGTATAACATACTACTATACTGAGTTTTTATGCTAACGTTTCAGAATGCAAAAAAGCAGGTGCAGTACAGACGTTATGCAGTTTCCGATCCAAACCGTCCGTATACTGTGTCACTGTTGATGCGAAATTGTGGATTAATCTTCGAGCAACACGGAAGGGAGGCGGCATTCGCACTATTTCCCCTCTGCCGAGGTACAAGATTAGCGCGTCAATCTAATCTAGCGCGGGTAATAAAACTAGTTGCACTCTGATTTTTCACTAGACCGAGTCCAGACGCGCGCGTGAACACTGCTGCACAAAAATGCCTGTTTGCTCGGTTTTTTGTTATAAAAAGAGGTCGGGGACATCAAATTTACAAAAAGAAAGTGTTACATTTCACATGTAATATTTTTTTTACATATCATACGTTTAATTACATTCAAACACAATTATTATATTTTAGTCTCATGTAATTGTTGGATTTATAGATTTTGCTCGCTCAGTACAAATTGCGGATCGGTCGAGCGACAAATCCGACTTCTCATCTCTCAGAATACAATAACATACTTCAACGAAAATGTGTTAGTGTGCGTGTTGTGACACTTGTCACTCGTCCGTACACAAAAAGAGATCGAGGTTTGCAAGATTTGTCTTTGACGTGTGTCATTTTCTATGTATTTGTGTCGTCATTACAGATTGGATTTTGTATGTAAGTGTGTGAGAAGTGCGACTGTGTGCACCTTTCCCCCCGCGAAAAATGGCAGAAAGATTATTTGTACGGTGAGATATCGCTTGGGCCCCTCCCTTCCGATGTGTCGGAAGCCGGTGTTGCTCGAAGGGATTAATGGATCTTCAAGTAAAGAATATGCTTGAAAATATATACCCAGGAACAACGGCTGTTCGCTCTGTGTACCTACAACTTAACTGGTGTAATTACTGATATTTTCTTAGTGACTTCACAATTGACATTTGCGAGGTCAAAGATTGAGAGTAGCAGTAATTAGTTTAAAAATAGTTATTCATCAGTTGTTTTTTTTTTAATATTACTCTAGAATTTGTTCGAGCATATACATTTCCCACTATGTTTAGGTACTCAATGTTAGTCAATTATCGTCGGAAATATACCTACTTACTATTTATTGTTAATAGATACCTTTTCACTAGACTGCTATAGGTGATAACAAGCGTGAAAATGACGTCACTGCTAGTAAGCAGTGACGTCATAACGTCCGTGGTACAATAGTTATTTGTTTTACAAGGGGGCAAAGTTGTTGTTTAACCGCTCGTGCTAATATTGATACCCGAGCAAGCGAAAAATTCCAAAATTCGCTTCGCTCGTGGTCCAAAATATGGAATCTTGAGCTTTGCGAGGGTTTCAAATAGAGATGCCACGAATATTCGGCAACTATGCCGAATATTCGGTATTAGGCCGAGTGTTGCCTAATAATCGGCCGAATACTGAATATCTGTTGCACCTACCTAAAAAGAAAAGTTTTACAATAAAAGAACCAAAAACTAGGTAAATTTAATATTTAAAATATATTCTTGGAAAGTAGTTAAATTCGAAGGCACGTTTTTAAACATTTGTTGATTACAAAATATTTTATTTATATCATGGATCTGATTTGATTGACTCTAACTAACTACATTCATTAATTCTGTTCAACAAATAAATATATCTTAGCAAACATTGTGCTTTGTTTGCGAACAGTTTTCATAATAATTGTTAATCAAAATGTTCGCATGTCATGCCGAATATTTGGTTGCCTAATATTCGGTATTCGGCCGAGAGATGGGCCGAATATTCGGTATTCGGCCAAATTCACTATTCGGGGCATCTCTAGTTTCAAAGCACGAGGGTTAAACAAAATTTGTCCCCGAGTGAAACACAAAACTTTTCACCACACCAACCCGAAGAAAATATGAACTGTAAGATATATCAAAGAAAAAACCGGCCAAGTGCGAGTCGGACTCGCGTTCCAAGGGTTCCGTCACTACCCAATTTTTAACAATGTATTTTTTATATGTGAAACGCGAGTGAATTGCCTTTAAAAAACCCGTAGGGGTCGGATCAAAAACTAAGTCATTAGTCCGACTCACGCTTGACTGCATATTTCTAATAGGTTTTCCTGTCATCTATAGGTAAAGAACTATTTTGTATATTTTTTTCAAAATTTTAGACGCAGTAGTTTCGGAGATAAAGTTGGGGGAATGGTCATTTTTTGGCTATTTTCTTAAATAACTTCTAAACTATTTATTTTAAAATTACAAAAACAAATATATTTGAGATTCTCAAAATGATCTCTTTCATTTGATATGTAACACGATATAGTTTAAAAAACGTTATTTTTTAATTTTCTCATTTACTCCCCAAAATTACATATGTGTACCAAATTTCAACTTAATTTGTCCAGTACTTTTGGAGCAAATGGGCTGTGACAGACGGACAGACAGACGCACGAGTGATCCTATAAGGGTTCCGTTTTTTCCTTTTGAGGTACGGAACCCTAAAAACAAACCAAATCAAAGCCAAATGAATATTATTAAATATTTATCATTCAAAATCATCATTTAAAAGTCAATTCAAACAGCAAACATAAGAAAACAACTCAAAATTTGCATTTGATTACTTTGCGTCACATGTGAATAGAATGCAACTTTGCTATCGGTTTTTGAACAATGAAGATGGGCTTTACCAGTTGGTGTGGTGAAATAATAGATTGTTAACCAAGGGTTGAAAGGCACCCATTTCTGTCGAGGTAGAAAGCAAGACTTACTTGCAATCGGAGGCTTTACATGTGTGAAGATTAAGAGCCAACGGGAGTGGTCATTTCTCCATACAAACGTACTCCTCGTTTTCCTCCGTGGAGAGCAATGATTTTTTCAACACAGATTAATATTGTCAATATCTGTGTCAGACCGTTTTGCTTTTTTTGATATTTTTGTTTTTTAAGGCGCTAGAGCCCTTCAAAAATGGCCAAAATGGCCTAATTGACTATGCCGCAATGAGAGGCGTGGCATTCAAAACTGATATCAATTAGCCAAAAAAGCAAAACGGTCCGACACAGATAATTTCATAATCATTTAGATTTCCAAATTTGGTTACGATTGGTTTGTTTTGGAGGAGGAAACAGAGGAGTACGAAACCTCGATTTTTGAGATTTTTACGCAGGATTTTTCGCCTTGTATTATCGCACTACTTTTAGGTGCCGCTTCCGTTAGCGAGACGGGTATATTTACCTAAAATATTTAAAACTCAGCTCCTGTTTCGTCTCAATAACCCCTAGCGAAAATCATTTAGATTGCAATATTTACGAAAACAAACATTTTTTAACAAACTGCAGTAATTTTAAAACGATTTTTTCATAATAGTCTGAAAATCAGCGGGATTGCCTCTTACTTACTGTTTAATTTTATACATCTTCGTTCTAAAAGCCGCACCAGACTACCGGACCGCACCGCGACCTTGGTGCGCCGCACCACGTAATAACATAATAAAAGTATTTTAAATATTAAATAACAATTTAATAAATAATATAAAAAAAATATCTTGTATTTTATTTTATTTTCATTAATATAGTGCTAAATAACTTTAAAAACCAATTTAATATCGCACATTCGTTTAACTGTGGCTGTATAAGATTCTGCCTTTGCTCATTTACGCAAGTGTAAGGTTTAAAAAAATATTTTTGATGTATTCCTTTTGGTTCCCGCCTTATGAAATCGAGTAAATACTTCGAGCAACACCGGCTTCCGACACATCGGAAGGGAGGGGCCCAATCGATATCTCACCGTACAAATCTTTCTGCCATTTTTCGCGGGGGGAAAGGTGCACACAGTCGCACTTCTCACACACTTACATACAAAATCCAATCTGTAATGACGACACAAATACATAGAAAATGACACACGTCAAAGACAAATCTTGCAAACCTCGATCTCTTTTTGTGTACGGACGAGTGACAAGTGTCACAACACGCACACTAACACATTTTCGTTGAAGTATGCTATTGTATTCTGAGAGATGAGAAGTCGGATTTGTC